>NW_007231962.1:52111-52717 GCF_000164805.1 Carlito syrichta
TCCTCTATCTCTCCACTCCCCTCTTCAACCCACTATCTGCTCCATTCTCTCCCCTCTGCTAACCACATTTTATTTCAGGGAGTAAACCTACAGCCCCACTGCACGGACACATTCCAGGGCAGTGGGAAGTGGGTTCCACATTATCCACACGCCTGTCAGCAAATACCAGGACCTGCAGACAGATTTTGAATCACAGCTCTCCCCTTAAGTACATCTCAAAACTGCAAAAAGGACCACCTCCAACCTACAGTGCAACTTCAGAATTGAACAAAGTAAGAGGACATACATAAAAAATAGGAGATTGAACAAACAGAAGTAAAACCAATCCCTTTACCCCTGAATAACAGAATTAAAGAAGACGGTGACGTGGAGGGAAGGAAAAAGTAGGGAGGGGGGAAAACCGCACAAATGAAGAAAAACCAAAAGAAGAATATAGGTCTTACACAGACCCCTGGGAAATCAGACACTGAGAAAACAGATTCTGGAACACAGACAATGAAGAGTCCCCAGAATGACTGGTTACAAGCAACAAACCCAGACATCAAGACATTAATGGAGAGAATTAAAATAATTGAGGAGAGACAAGAGAAAAATAGAAGGAGCTGG
>NW_007231962.1:53549-56711 GCF_000164805.1 Carlito syrichta
CCCTACGAACCTACGCTGCCACCAGACCACGTCTACAAGAAACACTTAAGAAAGTACTGAACACAGAAGAAACAGAAAAAAGAACAACAGCATTCTTCACAAGAGTACAGGCAAAAGATTAAAAACACACATGAACCAACTCCAAAACCCAAAGAAAGACAACAAATACACAGGAACAACTCTGTAAGAACCTTATGACAGGGATCAACTCTTGCATTTCAATTATTAGCCTAAATGTGAACAGACTAAATGCACCACTGAAAAGATATAGAATGGCAAAATGGATAAAATATCATCAGGCAACAATCTATTGCCTTCAAGAGACTCACCTCACTAGAAAGGACACCCAAAGACTCAAAGTAAGAGGATAGGAAACAAACTTTCAGGCAAACGGAATACAAAAGAAAGGAGGAGTAGCAATCTTAATTTCAGACAAAATACTCTTCAAGCTATTAAAAATCGAAAAAGATACAGAAGGCCACTACATAATGATAAAAGGCTCAATCCATCAACAAGAAATATCTATCCTAAACATATATGCACCCAACATAGGTGCGCCAATTTTCATAAAGCAACTATTTGGAAAACTAAAGAAAGATATTGACTCTAACACTAACATAACTGGGGACCTTAATACCCCACTCACAACCCTAGACAGATCATCAGGACAAAAAATCAGCAAGGAGATCCAGAACCTCAATATGACTTTGGACCAAATGGACTTAATTGATACCTACAGAACACTCCATCCAAAGACCACAGAATACACATTCTACTCATCACCACATGGAACATATTCTAAGATCGACCACATACTTGGCCATAAATCAAGCATAAGCAAATTTAAAAGGACCGAAATTCTACCAAACACCTTCTCAGACTACAGTGGAATAAAAATAAACATTGACACCAAAAAAGTCCCCCCAAAACCCACAAAGATATGGGCACTAAATGGCATGATGCTAAACAACTCCTGGGTCAACGATGAAATCAAAACAGGGATCAAAAGATACCTGGAAACAAATGAAAATGAAGAAATATCTTACCAAAATCTCTGGGATGCCCTGAAAGTTGTAGTAAGAGGGGAATTTATATCCCTACAAACACACATGAAGAAAATGGAAGGAACAGAAATTCAC
Organism: Carlito syrichta; assembly: GCF_000164805.1. Taxonomy (NCBI): domain Eukaryota; kingdom Metazoa; phylum Chordata; class Mammalia; order Primates; family Tarsiidae; genus Carlito; species Carlito syrichta. The sequence continues at coordinate 54,689 of NW_007231962.1, forward strand.
AACCTAACAAGCCACCTAAAGAAGCTGGAAAAGCAAGACCACAAAAACCCTAATTTCAGGAGAAGAATCCAGATCACCAAAATAAAAGCCCAAATCCAGGACATAGAAGACAAAAAGATAATACAAAAAATCAATGAAACAAAAAGCTGGTTCTTCCAAAGGGTAAACAAGATTGATGGTCCCCTAGCTAGACTGACCAAGAAAAAACGAGAAAAAAAACCAAATAAGCATAATCAGAAACACAAAAGATGAAGTCACATCTGACCCTGAAGAAATACAAAAGATCATTAGAGACTACTACGTACACTTGTATGGAAACAAACTTGAAAACCAGAAGGAAATGGAAGACTTTCTGACATCACACAACCTACCTAGGTTGGAACAAGAAGAAATTGAGACCCTAAATAAACCAATAACAATCAAGGAAATCGACCACGTAATAAGAAAACTTCCTACAAAAAAAAAGCCCTGGTCGAGATGGCTTTCCAGCAGAATTCTACAAAACATTTAAGGAGGAGCTGATACCAATCCTACTGAAGGTATTCCAGGCGATTGAAAAAGATGGAACTCTCCCCAAATCATTTTACGAAGCCAACATCACATTGATACCCAAGCCAGGTAAAGATCCAACAAAGAAAGAGAACTACAGGCCAATATCTTTGATGAACATAGATGCTAAAATTCTCAACAAGATCCTAGCAAACCGGATTCAGCAATACATCTCAAAAATCATCCACTATGACTAAGTAGGCTTCATTCCTGGCATGCAAGGCTGGTTTAACATTCGTAAAACCATAAATGTAATTAAATACATCAATAGATGTCAAAACAAAAACCACATGATCATATCATTAGATGCAGAAAAAGCTTTTGATAAAATCCAGCACCTCTTCTTGATAAAAACCCTTGAACATCGAGGCATACGGGGAGCATACTTCAAAATAGTAAAAGCCATCTACGAGAAACCCACAGCCAGCATACTCCTAAATGGACAAAAATTGGAACCAATTCCCCTGAAAACTGGAACTAGACAAGGATGCCCACTCTCTCCCCTCCTGTTCAACATAGTATTGGAAGTCCTGGCTAAAGCAATCAGAGAAGAGGAGGCAATCAGAGGTATTCAAATAGGAAAAGAGGAAGTCAAGTTATTTCTCTATGCAGATGGTATGATTGTGTACCTTGAAAACCCAAGAGAATCTGTCAAAGGCCTCCTTACATTGATAAAAGCCTTTGGCAAAGTCTCAGGATACAAAATAAACATACAAAAGACAATCGCATTTCTCTACACCAATAATAAACAAACAGAATTCAAATAAAAAACACAATTCCATTCACAATAGCCACAAGAAAAATGAAATACCTTGGCATCTTCCTAACCAGAGACATGAAAGACCTTTACAATGAAAATTACAAAACACTGCTCAAAGAAATCAAAGATGACACAAACAAGTGGAAAAATATCCCATGTTCATGGATCAGAAGAATCAACATTGTGAAGATGTCCATCTTGCCTAAGGCAATCTACAAATTCAATGCAATACCCATTAAATTGCCAACAACATTCTTCTCAGACCTAGAAAAAACAACACAAGAATTCATATGGAAACACAAACATCCAAGAATAGCCAGAACAATCCTCAGCAAAAAAAACAAAGCAGCTGGTATCACAATACCAGACTTCAAACTTTACTATAATGCTACAATCATCAAAACAGCTTGGTATTGGTACAGGAACAGGCATATAGATCAATGGAATAGAACTGAGATTCCAGAAGCAAAACCTCAATTTCTCAACCAACTCATCTTCGACAAAGCCCCCACCACCTACCACTGGGGAGAGGAGAACCTATTCAGTAAATGGTGCTGGGAAAACTGGCTGACCACATGCAGAGACTGAAACAGGACCCCTATCTATCCCCATGCACAAAGGTTACTCCAAATGGATCAGAGACCTAAATGTAAAACCTCAAACCATAGACCTTAGAAAGGACGAATACTCTCATGGAAATCGGACTGGCATCCA
>NW_007231963.1:0-35745 GCF_000164805.1 Carlito syrichta
ACTGCAAGGCCCACCAGTCTGACTCCTCACTCATAACTCAGGGAAACTCCAGGGCAGATAGCACAGCCCGACAAGCAGCCTTGGGGTCCATCCCCAGCGTGAACCAACAAACAGCCTCGGGGTCCATCCCCACCATGGCAGCTGTTACCCACCCTGGTCCAAGCCATACACCTCCCACTAACTCACCACCGCCAACCCCCCCCCGTATCTCAGACCTTATCCCATATCTACACTCAATCTTCCATACCAATCCCTCTGCTCTAACATCTTTCCTAAAAAACTTCTTCACCCTTGACCCTCACCATATAAAGCTTATAAAAATCATTACCTCTCAATGTTCTATCTGCCAGCGAACTAATCCCCATACCCTCTTAAAACCGGGAACCTTTCCCACACATCAGGCCCAGGGCCAGCTTCTGGGTATGGACTGGCAGGTTGACTTTACTGTCATGCCCTCAGTTTGCAACATCAAATACCTCCTCATCTTGGTCGACACCTTTTCTGGATGGGTAGAGGCATACCCCACCACAAACAAATGAGCAGCAACTGTAGGGTCCATCCTTGCCAATCACATAATTCCTAGGTTTGGTGTCCCTTTATCTCTCCAGTCTGATAATGGAACCGAATTTACCTCGCAAGTGGTACAATCCCTAATAACCAACCTCCACATTTACTGGTATTTCCATATCCCATACCACCCACAATCGTCCGGAAAGGTTGAGCAAGCCAATCGCACCCTCAAAGACACTCTCACCAAATTATCCCTCAAACTCCATCGAGACTGGGTCTCCCTTCTCCCACTGGCCCTCTTCTGCATGCGAGTTCTCCCAAAAAAACCATCCCAACTCTCACCTTTTGAAGTGATGTATGGCCGTCCAGCACTGCCCCCAGGAATCCCCACTGCAATCCCTCTGACACCCAATCACATACTTTACCCCCTCTTGTCCTTCAATCATTCCCATATTTGGGAATATCAAAACCTTCTCTTACCTATTTTGCCCAGTGGTCAAATCCCACCTCCTCTTATTCCTGGACAATGGGTCTATTTTTCTGACCCGGAAACTAAAACTCACCTTAACCCAAAGTGGTCTGAACCTCTTCAAGTAGTTTTATCCACTCCCATGGCAGCAAAACTTATCACAGCCCAATGTCAGGTTACCCCATGGATTCACATTTCCCGTATTAAACCTGCCACCCCTCCTTCCTCACAATCCACCCATAATAATACTTGTCCACCTACCCACAGGTACACCTGCTCCAAGGTTCCAGACCAACCACTTAAACTTCGCCTGTCTCGACTCACCACTCATCCCAATCCAAATCTAACCCAACATCATGGATACAACACAGAAAACTTGTGACCCTTGGCCCCTCTCCTTTCTTGGCCTAATCACCATCCTACTTGCTATATTATTCACCTGCTCAACACCCACAAGCTGGCCGCCTGCGACAAAAATTCTGTTAGCTATTACCTACCTCTTAATTGTCACAAGCTTTGTTCTCATCAGATGCCTCTTTTAAATACCAAAATAACCCCCGGTCTTACCTCTGGTTACGATTTAACCATCTTCATATTAATAAGCCTAGCCAATAACTCTACAATATCATGGGACAAGGCTGATTGGACTTGCAACTGATGCGTCTCTGCAGGAAAACCCAGACTCTACCAGCTGGTCCCCAGTACGTGCTATTATCAAAAATTTTCATGACAACTAGGAACACAAAAATACTGGACTGCAACAATGTTAAGAGACTTCCAAGCAGGCTGCCCAGGCAATAGGGGCACAGTCCGCTGCTGGGAGCAAGACCATCCACCAAAACCCCAAAACAAAATATCCCCTTGCCCCGCTGAATGTTCATCCTTCCATTCTTTTGTCCAGGCATCTTGCTACAAGCAAGCCTCGGTCTGCCTCAGACCAACCAAACAGCAGGCCTGGATGGGACAAAGCCTGGGACAACATTCTGGGTATTCTTGTCCCGGGAGCCAGGGAGAAAAAATGTGCAGGAACCTCAGACCTCCTGTGGGGAGATCGGATGGGGGAGGGGCACAAGATTATGCTGAACAGCAAAACACTAAGCGGGTCATGGAAGAGCTCATTCAACATTTCAATGGGCCGGTATTGGTGCAACCCAATCTTCCAAAATCCCAGGGCCCTTATCAGATAGATCCGGAACTTCTTCCTGTCCTTAGCCAAACCCTTACCCTGCTTAACCTTACTAACCCTGACCTAGCAAAGGACTGCTGGCTATGCCTCAAGTCCAGCCAATCCTGGGTCTCCCCTGTTCTGGTGGCTGGAAATTGGACTTTCCCTATACCTCCAACCCAATGTCCACCTTCACTACCATGTTTTAACATCTCTCTCCCACATGACTTGCCCGCAGCCCAGTGTATAACACGAAACGGCACTCTGGGGGTCAGATGGGCCCCCCCACCTCTGCACACAATCACTTGTGGTCCAGTCAAATAACACCCTCTACCTCCCATTTAACCGGACTGCCTTCCTATGCGCCACTACCATCTACCCGGTCTTGCCCCCCCAACTGGTCAGGGTCCTGCATTCTTGTCATCCTCCTCCCCGCCATTGTAATAGCACCCAGTAACCAAAGCCTGCTTGTCCCTTTAGTCGGTCCCTCAACATCACGAGTAAGACGGGCAGTTGAGCTCATACCTCTGCTGGCGGGGCTGGGTATCACCATGGCCATGGGAATGGGGGCAGCAGGGCTGGGGTCCTCACTTCACTTTTACAAGCAGCTCTCCTCCCAACTGATCGAGGACATACAACAGGTGACAGACATGGTCCTAGACTTACAAGCACAACTAGACTCCCTGGCTGACATGGTCCTCCAAAATCGACAGGGACTAGACCTACTAACAGCAAAAGAGGGAGGAATATACCTGTTTCTTAGGTAGGAATGTTGCTTCTATGCCAATAAATCAGGAATAGTCAAGGACAGAATTAAACAACTATAAGAAAATCTCCAAAAACGAAGAGAAGACCTGATCGGAGGCCCATTCTCAGGGTGGTGGCAACCCCAGCTCCTAACGTGGTTTCTTCCTGTTCTAATCCACTAATTGTTATATTTATCCTCTTGTCAGCAGCTCCATGTGTTTTTAGGTTTCTCCAACAGTGCCTGGCAGAGCTCTCTCGAATAACGGTCAACCAACTATTACGTTCATACTCGGCCCTTCCATCCGAACCACCTCCAACCCCATACCAGCCTGAATTACTTAACAACTATCAACCCGTTACAATAAAATCCAGGGTTATAACAGCCCATAACAACCCAGTTTTTATCTAATATTTTTCCTTTTGGATATACTCTCTTCCAGGTTCTCTGTCTACCTCCACAGCCTGCTCCAGGACAGCTGGTTACTACCATCCTCATGCCCACTAAAGGAGTGGCTGGGACAAGTCGCCATTCTACACTTACAAGGAGCCTTCATAGAACTCTCACCTTCAGAAATCTTCACCTTCAGCGCCTATCTCTGAGCCCTATTCTGGCTGGTTCTGTGCCCTTCCCCCACCCCACCCCACAATGCCCATATCCAGCAGGAAGCAGCCAGAAAGAGTAACGACGCCCCTCTCCCAAATAAACAGAAAAGGTGGGAATGAAGGGCACAGGGAACAGTCAGAAGGGTGTCTCCTGAGATGGCACTAAACACTATATAGAACCAAACAAAGACTACAAAGGCCCTAAACTCCAGCTTTTCCTGCGCGCGCGAAACTTAAACCTATGCACAAATATTATCTCCCTATAGGAATACTACCGCATAGTCCCCTCCAATAAGACCCTAACACAGCACTGGCCAGCCCTTGCCAGACCCCAGCACAGCACTGGCCACCACCTCCCAAACCAATAAATACAGACCTCTCTCGTGGGCTTTCTCTCACTCTCCCTCCCCTACTCGGCGGTTACAGACCCTCTTCCTTCTTTCTGTAGCTGCCACTTTAATAAATCTCTTGGCCTAAAGGGTGTTGAGTCTCGCTGTGCACCACCATCTTTCATTACTGGTCATACTTGTTCACTTAGAAGAGGTCACATATGTTTGTTTGTTTGGGATATATTTGTAGGGCCAGTATTGTTTCAAAAGAAAAATGTCTTACAAACATGTACATAATACAGCAAAATAAGAATAATCAAGAATAGTTGAGAGTTATACAGAGGAAAATAAAGACTGGGAAAATAAGATGGAAGTAGGACAGAATATGTACGATAATAAAACTTTCCAGCAGCCTGTAAGAAGACACAAATGTGATCTGTTACAAGTTTTAGATTCTCCATAAAATAGAACAATGTAATAGCAGGTGTAACTGTTCCTATTCCTGAGACAAGGGGTGATAATATTAGTAATAGTATTACTTATGGACCACTTAGCTCTGCTAATCACTGTCCTAAACACTTTGCATAAATTCATATACATTTTAAACAAAATTCTTAAACAGGAGATCCTAGTGCAATCTTCATGTTACAGATGAGGAAATTGAATCAAAGTAAGAACAAAAGCCAGGCCCAAGATTTTCAGCTAGGAAATACAAGAGTAGGGATAGGCATTCAGACAGTCTGGCTCCAGAGTCCATCCTCTTAACCTCTATATTTATAAAGTATCTTGAATAATGATCAAAATATTGCTATAGTAAACTTGGAGATGAGTTCTCGAGGGTCATTTTCTTGTGTTACAAGACCTATGGCATCAGGCCAAAGCACAAATTTAGAAAAGCAATTCTAGAAAGTAAAACTATGTGAGGCAGGTACCCAGCTCACTGTTCTTTTAGCTTAATCCAGAGTTAGGCTGTTACCTAGGGGTTGTAAACTCCAACAACTCATTTAAACTCCAACAACTCCAACTCTGATTTAGGCAACCTAAATCAGAGACTTAAAGAAAAAGGTACTAATAAGAACAGTGACTAAATAAGGAATTGTTTCTCAATTCTGGGCATTTGTTGCCACTCAAGGATATGCACCTAGTTTTGCCAGATTCCTCCTCCCCTCCCCAGGGAAATTCAGATTTATAGCAAATTTTTTTATTATCTGTTAAAATGTGTGTGGAGGCTGGGTGCAGTGGCTCAACCTGTAATCCTAGCACTTTGGGAGGCCAAGGGGAGAGGATTACTTGAGCCCATAGTTCGAGACCAGCCTGGGCAACTTGGTGAGACCGCATCTCTACAGTAAATGACAAAAACTAGCCAGGTGTGGTGGCATGTGTCTGCAGTTCCGGCTACTTGGAAGGCTGAGGTAGAAGGATCGCCTAAACCCAGCAGGTCGCGGCTGTGGTGGCCGTGAGTGTGCCACTGCACTCCAGCCTGGGCGACAAGAGTGAGACTCCAACTCAAAAAAATAAATAAATAAAAATGTGTGTACGTGTGTGTGTATTAGGCAGAGAGACCATGTTCACAAGGTGGATTTGATCAAGAGGGCTCAGATTAGTTACCCCTACTTTAGCATACATAGTTCAAGCAATGTTTCTCAAATTTCATCCACCTTTCAAAATCTGAGTGCAGCATGGATCCCCCCCAAAATTATCCTCACCTTAAGAACTGCACCCCCCTAGGGAAAGGACACAGAATTCCTCCTTCCCCCTTTTCCTCTACTTTCTCACATTCGACATCAAGAGAATCACTGATTCATAGAGATGAGTGTGTTGCTTTTCTCTCAGGCAGTCCTCCATAAGTGTTTGTTTTCTTCTACCAAGCTTCAGAATATTGAGAATGTGGGAGTTTGGAATTATATTTCCTGTTAAATACCTAGAGTGCCTAGAATGCAGCTGTTTTAGGCTCCCAGGTAAACGCAGAGCCAGTGCAAGTAAAATAAACTTTTCTTCATATTCTCTTGTGAAATTTGAGCTCCTTCACCAACCTCATCTTGCCCAGGGCAAACCAAGGGGTTATCAGTTCATAAGCAAAATCAAGGTTTTCTTCAGAATGTAATTCTCAATCCATTCAAACCCTGATGGTAGAGAGACAGAGAATAAATATGAGTTTCTGTGGTTCTATGTTGTAAGTCTGAAAAAAATGTAGTTTTGAAGTCTCTTCATTCATCTTACTTTTCTCAGCCACTCTTTTTTCTAAGTCAACCGTGTGGCAGTGGGTCGCAGGAAAACCTGTGAAAATATCTAAAAACAATGGCAGAAGAGAGGCAGATATAATTTTTACTACATTCAGAATATCCCAGCAAAACACTGAAGGAACCAGAGGGGAGTTAATAGTTATAAATATGTTTAAAACACACCTCCTCTCTATTTTCCGTGTTATCAGTCAACATCACCATTTCCAATCATAAATAAGTTTGCTAAGGTTTCTTTGCTTAGAGATCCTGAGAACATGTGAAAGGCATAATTATCAGTCCAACAGCTCTAACGTCATGTTACTTTATGCTTTGTGCCTAACATGGCATGGATGAGTAAAAATCTGGCCAACATCAGAGGGTAACGTGATATGGCATAGACAACTGGAAAATTGGAGTATTCATTAGAGAATCCCAACCAAGCAGTGAATTATAGAAATTAAAATTTAGTCCTAGAATCAGTGTAGGAGGTTGCAAGGCACGACCATCTCCCATTCTCTGATCCTGGACTTCAGAGCACTGAACAGCACAACTGCACTTGCTGTTTTAACACGTGATGACCCCTATGCAAAATGAAAACACTAACACATGTTAAAGCAGAGTGGAAGGCACAGTTGTCCCCCAAACTCCCTGGGCTTCATTATGTTCTTCTCATTGGAAAAAGAAAATGGTGTTCATCACAGTATTACTTATAATTCTAAAAACCTAGGAAAATGATATATAAACAATAAGGTAATTATCAAATACATTATAACAAACGCTATGGAGCTTCTTAATATTTTTCTATTTAATCTAAAATATATTTACTAATTTTAATATTGTGCTTCCAAAAGGTTTGCAGTGATGCGAAGGAAATGCAAATGCTACAATAGTAGGTAAAAAGGACAGAAAATACAACTGATTACCCAGAAAGTTCTCGCATATGTCAGCCCAGATATGGACAAAATAAAACAAAATATAACAGTTTTTGCCTCTGAACAGGGCAGTGTAAAGTGTATATTTTCATCATTTTTTTCCATTTATTTTCCATCTTTTTTCCCATTTATTCTAAAAGTTCTACAATAAATACACAATTATTTGTACAGTTGGAATGCCAAAATTCAAACTTCTTACAAAGCTATTAGCCTTAAGATTATGGGTAAAAAATGAACTGAGCTTCTTCCTACCAAGAAGTTCTGCCTCCCACATTTTAAAAGAAATGTATAGTCTTATAAGATAACAATAATCAAAGTCCTTAACCTCTGTCTACATTGTCTGTTTCAGTTACACTCAAGACACCATCTCTAAAGTTCCAGCCATATAACACTGAAACTCCCAAAACCACAAACATCAGTAGGAGACTTCATTTCTCACTGACTGGGTTTTTTCCATTTTTGATCATATAGAGATAACATCTACTCAACTTGTTAAGGCAATTTTGTGATGAAAAATTAATTGAGTTGAAGACATTAGTGTTTCTACGAAAATATTAAAAATGTAACTCACATATTTGTGTAGTCTTCACCAAATCAAGGTTATGCTTGAAGTACAAAAGGAATGCAATAGGATTCACAAGAGAATTATATTTCTTTTGAACCAATGTTCTAGAAAAGAATTGAGCCATTTGTAGCTCTTCTTTTCCTATAATATTAAGAAAAAAAAGCTAATACTGCAAAAAAAATAGGTTGGCAATTCACAATTATTAGACATTGATTTTGTGCCAACACTGTCTATGTAGAATACTACTGTAGAGATAAGATATATTTAAATATTGGGATGGAAGTTGACTAAGCCTGTACTTCTCTGATTAAATAATACATCAATTTCATACACATTTTCTCGTTCCTGCAACTATGAAGTGTTTTCACTAAAGTCATGATGATATACAAAATAGTCTTTTAAAGTCATCTACAAGGAAAGTAAAAGACCAATTTAAGGTTAAAACTAGCTTTATCATTACATCCATCTGATGACAAGTAATAGAATAACAGCTATGTGTGCTTAGCCCATTAAAGTTGGCACTGGCAGACCCATTTCACAGAAAAGGTAAGTGTGATTCATAAAGTTTAAGTAACTTGTTCAAGATCACATAGGTACCAAATGCTGCAAATCATCAACTGTTCACCCTGCACTGGTAACCAAGAACTTTAGAAAGTGAAAAATTAGACATTATTTTCATTTTATTTTCCAATTATGTCTTCGTAACTCTCTTTATTACTTATCTCTACTTGCCTCGTGTGTTGGCTTCATTCTCTCTGATCACATACTGGTTTCCTAAGCATGACCTTCACATCTTCAAATGTCTGCCATTTTTCCTCCCTTAAAAAAAATCGACCAAAATTTCTGATTAGTCCTGAATAATAAAATACTATTCCCCAGACTAATCAAATGTGGCCAGTGATTGGGGTCTTGTGAGAAAAGTTGGATGCTCTCTTTCTTCCAAATGGAAACCCATATTGCTTCAGTGGGGAAAGTTCTACAGAGGAGGGATGGTCTTCTAGGTAGCAAAACAATTGGTATTATTAAAACATAATATACAATTATATGTAGATATAACGGAGTATGAAGTATGATCTAAAACCACGTTGTTTGGTTATTTATTTATTTATCCTTACCACTTTTTGCCACTTAACAGCAGAGGTTTTCTATCACTATGTGAATAGGAATAGTATAGAAAGAACAGAATCTTAAGTAGATTCTGACAGATGGATAGCAGAGATAAAAGTCTTGCTTTTGATTAGTAAATAAGAAAACTTGATTAGTATATTAGAAAAATTGTCCTTAAAAAGTTCAATGACTTGGCTTTAAATATCAAGAGCCAAAGCCCAGAAGAATCAATACATAAAAGATAATGCCATAAAATAATATATGAAAGAATAATGACAAGTTCTTCTTACAGAAAAAAAGACCAATTGTGGGTGGATAGGAAAGGAAAAATAGCACAAAAAAATTCGTTGGGTTTTAGGTGCTGAGAACTACCCAGTAAATCCATGGGTCTGGGTAAGTGCCTGGGAGGTATGTACAGCACAGGATAATAAATGGTGATGGAAACAAGGGTACCTGCATAATGAACATTTGTATAACTAACCCTGAACTGATGTCTTTAAAATAAGGGGGAAAAAAGTATACAATGTAAGAAAACTTAGAACACCAAGGCTAAAGTTGTCAGAAGCCTACATGGAGTGGGGGAAAAATAGGTCACATATAGCCTACCTAGAATCAGTTCTACTGACAGCAAAAAACAGAACGAAAGAAAGAAAGAAAGAAAGAAAGAAAGAAAGAAAGAAAGAAAGAAAGAAAGAAAGAAAGAAAGAAAGAAAGAAAAGAAATGGTGATGCTGGCAAGGATGCAGAGAAAAGGGTACTCTTCTACACTGTTGGTAGGAATGCAAACTAGCTCAAATTCTATGAAAAACAGTGTGGTGACTCCTAAAAAAACTAGAAATTGACCTTCCTTACCACCCAGCAATTTCCCTTCCGAGAATATACTCAGAGGAACTTAAATCACTCTACAAAAAAGATACCTGCACGCGCATGTTTATTGCAGCACTATTTACAATTGCAAAAACATGGAATCAACCATGTGGTCCATCCACATTGGACTCGATTTTTAAAAATTTGGTACGTATGCATGATGGAATATTATGCAGCCATAAAGAAGAAGAACAAAATTAAGGACTTTGCAGCAACTTGGATGGAGTTAGAGTTTATAATACTCGGTAATTTATCACAGAAACAAAGAACTGAGTACCACATATTCTCACTCATAAGTGGACCCTGAACATTTACCTTAATACAGTAAGAAAGGGATAGGCAGTAGTTGGAAACTGCCAGGAGGTGGGAGGACATATAACATCAATAAGAGTACCTGATTTCAAACCATTTGAAGTGGCAATCAAAGGGAGGACCAAATTTACCTGTACAATGATCACTTGTATACCTAATTCTGAATTGTACCCCACATCTTTAAAATAAAAAAATAATAAACAGAAAGTAATCAACATATTGTATGACCCTATAAAGCTGTCTTTTGGGGACTCAGCACTTTTTAAGACACTTATCCACTCTCTCTGAAGTCTGTCACCACCCATAAAGCTTCATCTACATAACAAGAAACTTGGCCTGTAGGGGGGGCCCCCTCCACTTGAAAATGTCTCCCCTTCCTGGACCAAATTAGTTTAAATCTCATGTGTATTGATTTATGTTTTGTTTGTTTGTTTTTGGTTTTTTTTGTGTGTTGGAGTCTCACTCCATTGCCCAGGCTGGAGTGCAGTGGCACACTCATGGCCACCCCAGCGTCAACCTGCTAGGCTCCGGTGATCTTCAACTTCAGCATTCCAAGTAGCCAGAACTACAGGCGCATGCTAAGATGCCCAGCTTTTTTTTTTTTTAGAGAGACGAGGTCTCACCAAGTTGCCCAGGCTGGTGTCAAATCTGCAGCCTCAGGTAATCCACCTGCCTTGGCCTCCCAAAGTGCCGGGATTACAGGCTGAGCCACCAAGCCTAGCCGATTTATGTTTTGTTTTTTTTTTTGTCACTTCAGTCCTAAATTAATATTATATAAACAAGTTACAATTCAGTCATTGCAGGCAAACTTTCTCAGGACCTCCTGGGATGGGCCTAGGCCACTCACATTTGGCTCAAAATAAACTATCTTTAATATTTTACAGAGTTTGACATCTTTTGTCAACAATACAAATACAAATTATAAATAAAAAGAGAGTGAATAGGTATGATATCCTGGTATCCATTGCTACTTAAACATTTTTTGTTGAACAAAGGAAATAGTAAAAGAGATTAACATAATCTGTTTTCTGTTTTTTGGTTTGGTTTGATTTGTTTGCTTGTTTGTTTTTTGTTTCATTTTGTTTTGCCAAGTGACTTTTCCTGCAAATCAGTCATGACCATAGACAGTTACTGCATTTTCCTACATGCCTCTTTTAGTCTCCCTGTGTCTTTATGACTTGCTGATTTCCTTTGGACTGCTGCAATAGTCCTTTTTTATTTGTGGTTTTGCTTTCCACAGTTTCAGGTACCCACAGTAAAGCAAGGTTCAAAAATATTAAATGGAAAATTACAGAAATAAACAATTCATACATTACCAAAAAAAAAAAATGGTGATGGACTACTTCAAAGGTAGTAATACCTGAAGAGAAAGAGCAGTTTCTTGGCTTTCCCAGGGTTGAGCAACAAGACAACAAATCTTTCTTTTTTTATTTTTTTTTAATTTTAAAGATGTGGGATACAATTCAGGGTTAGGTATACAAATGTTCATTATGCAGGTACCCTCTCCTGGCAGTTTGCCACCACTGCCAATTCCTTTCTTACAGTATTATGATAATTGTTCAAGGTCCACTTGTGAGTGAGACACATGGTACTCCGTTCTTTGATTCTGTGATAGATCACTGAGTATGACAGACTCTAAATCCATCCAAGTTGCTGCAAAGTCCATATCTCTGTCCTTCTTTACTGCTGCATAATATTCCATTGTGTATATGTACCACACTTTATCCAGTACAGTTTCGATGAGCAGTGTGGTTGGTTCCATGTTTTTTGCTCTTGTGAACAGTGCTGTAATAAACATGCAAGTGCAGCCATTCATTTTGTAGAATGATTTGAGTTCCTTCAGGTATATTCCCAATAGGGGGATTGCTGGGTCATATGGAAGGTCAATTTCTAGTTTTTTCAGAAATCGCCACATGGTCTTCCAAAGAGGTTGCTCTAGTTTGCATTCCCACCAGCAGTGTAGAAGTGTTCCTTTTTCTCCGCATCCTCGCCAGCATCTGTTGTTGTTTGTTTTATTAATGATGGCCATTATTACTGGGGTTAGGTAGTATCTCAATGTGGTTTTGATTTGCATTTTTCTGATGATTAATGAGGCTGAGTGCTTTTTCAAGTGTCTGTTGGGGGCCTACATCTCTTCTTCTGAGAAGTATCTATTCATGTCTTTTGCTCACTTTTTAATGGGGCTGTTTGGTTTTTCCCTTTTGGCACATATGAGTTCCTTGTAAATCCTAGATATTAGGCCTTTGTCAGATATACAGTTGGCAAACATTTCTTCCCTGTTATGTGGGTTGTCTTCCTGCTCTCTTGATGGTTTCTTTTGCTTTGCAGAAGCTTTTCACTTTGATGAGGTCTCACACAATAAATCTCTTAAGGCTGGCCATTCAATATGAATCTCCAATAACTGATGCCTGTGTCCAGGTAAATATTTCTGAAAGCAACAGCCGCAGAGAGTCTTTCCACTCCTAGGAGTACAGGGAAACAGTTCTCTATTAGGTAGATGGAGTAGGGTAGTAAACTACAAGAGATGTCTCCATCTCAAGGAAGAGAAGAACAAGTTCATGTGGCTGACAAGGTGGAAGTACTGATCTTCACCTTCATGGCAGGTACAGCTGGGATACAAAGGTGACGCCCAAAGCATGAGGAGGAGTCACTCCTCCACAGAGGCCTGTAAAGATCAAAAGCCATCAAAGAACAGAAGTTCCCCTCACACCCCAGCCCAATGCCACTAGTTGAGAGAAGTCTCCCAAATGCAGTTGCCACCAAAGAAAAAAGAATGAGTGAAAGTGTAGTATTGGGGTAAATTCCGAACCAAGATAGTAATTTTCTTAAAATGGTTGAGTTTAAAATTGGATGTGTGTTAACCTTAAAATGGCTAGAATAAGGCTTCCACAATAGAGTAGAAATGAAAGCCCATGAATAGAGTTGGATTTTAAAGAAATAAGCATATTACATTTTTATATAACCTAGATTATGACTGTGTAAAATTAATAACCACTATAAATATGGAATGTATGCATATATATGCATTCACATATTTATATGCATATATATGCATTTATATGCATATGTAAAAATCAAATATGAAGTATTTGATTTACAACTCTAAATTAATATAACTTTAATTATGAAACTACTTGAATGAATTGCACTGTTTCTTTCTTTCACTGAGCATTGCCCTTCCACGGGATTTTTGAATTATGTGATAATTAGCCAAATAATCTTTACTTCTGCTGAACAAAGCTGAGGCTCGACTGTTACTGAGATAATAAGATAATGAATATATGACTATGTACAACAATCAAATGAAGAAAGAAAAGTATTATGACAAGTTGTTGATGCCTGGTATTTGGTTTGACTGAATTTTTGGCTGCGTTTTGGTATTATGTGAAAAACTCTTTAATGCATTATCTTTACTATTATACTTATATTTTACTTACTTCTGCCCAATTGTTTGGTCATCCCCGTTAGCTGGCTCATATCCTCCTTTTGCCTGCCATCTCTCTTGAAGGAGCTTCCTCAGACAGTGACTGGTGATGAGCATATGTAGACCAAATGATAGTGTATATATTATATTCTACTTTCTTTAGAATAAAACTAAATTCACAATTAATACAGATTTCATATGTCTTTCTACTTACTGATTATTAATTAAAATAATGAAATGTATTTACACAATGCCTTATATACTTGTAAAACTCTATTATTATATAATCAGAAATACAGGATATTTTTATTTTTCTGCATGTGATTTATGCATACACAACTATAACATACTGATAGAATACAAAAGTAAAAAAGCAATAATACAATTAAGCAAATCAAATCCTAATCACTTAAAAATTAAAAGCATATGTCAAATAGAATTTCAGGGAGTATATCTTGCTAATCTTATTGTATTAGAACTATATGATCTTGATTCCACTATGACCTAAAACACAAGTAGACACTTTATAATAAATTATAAAACAATTGCCCCATAGACCTTAATCATATTTATAATATGGGTTATTATAATCAATATGAAAAGAAAAATGTGTTACATAATACAAATAAAATTCACTTGAGAGCTTACTTTTTGTAAACAGATTAATACAGAGAAATGTCAAGTCATTTTATAAAAGACAGAAAACAAACATATCCATTTGTTCAAATGGTAGCATCTCTGCAGTTTATATCTTTTTCTATATTGAACATGCCACATACCACCAACAAGAAAAGAAAGCAAGATATCAGGGGGAAAAATGTAATAGAGTCACATATTACACTTTGAAATCTTTCCTTTATACCCTATAATGTTCTTCTTCAATTATCTCATAAAGGAAAACTCACAGAAAAATGATTCAAAGTAGGAGTGACGACATCCCTGTTGTTTCATTCCTCTGCCTAGTGATAAAAAGGGTTCCAGAGAAATGTTTCATCCAACCAATTAGTACATTTACCTACACAGTAGTTCCATCAACAGGTAAACAGTTATTTAGCTATTTCAAAGCACAGCATACTGCTTTCTTAATTAAAAGTTACTCTTAGAATGAAGTTAGATTTTTTCTATTACTGTATAGACAGAACCAGACTTTAAATGGGATATTTATTTTTACAAGTTAATTCCTTACAAACAGTCTCAGCATATTGCTTTATTTCTCTTTAAAGCTAAAACTTTCCAACAATTGAATCAAGGCACTAGAAACTTTTCAGTGCTGGATAGTTGAAGAAAACATTGTGTCACATACCATCAACAAGAAAAGAAAGCAAGAGATCAGGAAAGACGTGATAGAGTCATATCTATTATGGATTGAAATCTTTTCTTTATACTCTATAACATTCTTCTTCAGTTATCTCATAAATGTAAACTTAAAGGCAGAGTAGACTACATACTTGTAATACTCCACTTGAAAGTCCAATGTGGTTCCTTCTTACTCAAAATTTTTGTGACTCTTCCATTTCAATAAGAAGAAATAGCTACTATTTGGGGCAATGTAACTAATTTACTTTTTTATTTTGCCAAAACTTTCTATATACCAGGCAATGTTTTAAATACTTTATAGATATGAACTTCTTTAATCATCATAATACAAGATAGGTACTATTAAGATCTCAATAAAAATGTGAGGAAACAGGCACAGAGTGGCTAAAGGTCTCGCCCAAGGATGCACAGATAATATGTGGCATAGCCAATACTTACACTTGGCAGTCTTTATCCAGACTCTGTGCTCCCAAACATTGTACTGTGTAGTTATGGACATGTGGATGCCTTAATTCTGACAGAGCAGACCATCTTCTTCAATCAAATCCTACACTTCTTGAACTACCTTCATGACTTCCACCAGAGTGTTTCTAAGGGTCACAGTCACCTGAAGACATTAGTGAAAGGAGATATATATATATATATTTACATTTATGTTCAGATACCATGCAATCTATTTTTCTGCAACTTTAGCAATTGCCAAAAAAAGATGAATTTCTACCCCTTGCCAAAAGTGCCACATCTTTAACCCTTACTATGACAGTCCAATACCCACAAGAAAATGTTTTCCTCTATAGACAATAACTCTGTAAGCATGTCTGCATACACCCCCAACATGGGTCTTAGAGTGAAGTATCTCAGGATGCAATGAGATGTTTGCATTTTTACATAGTCAAACGCATTTGATAGGAAGATCTTAAAAGAACTTATGGTGTGTATCTGTTTGAGGGAGTGTGGCTAACATTCTTCACACTGACTCTATTGACAGCAATATCCATAGAAGTAACATGGAAAGTCATGAAATTCTCTGTGTGTTAACAGGACTAGAAATCTTCTATTCCTTGAGAGAATAAAACTGTTTCTTGTTTCTGCTGTGAGGAATCATCCTGTTGTGTTTTTCTGTTCTCCGTGTCACATACCAGCTGCAGTAAACCACAGACCATAAAGAGGTGGTTTTGTTTGCTTTGATTGTAGGAGCACTGGAGCACTGTAATTGGAGACTATGGAACTGGATTTTAATTTTGCCACATACTGGTTGTAAGGTCTTGAGCCAATCACTCACCCTCTCTGACATGCAGATTCTCATCTGTAACAAGAAAATGATACTAACATCTCCCTCATATTACTGTGAAAGAACTAAAGAAAAACTTATATGGGGAAGAATGATTTCAAATGAATTGTTGAAATTTACTATTAATTTTGGTAGTAACTAGGAAAAAAAGAAATACTAGCCAAAAATTTTAAGCATCTGAAACTTAGTATTTAAATACCTAATATGGAAAGCAATAATGATTTATATACAAATAAGCTCTATATATTTTTTGGCCTCTTTTAATTTTTATTTAAAATTGTGGGGTACAATTCAGGGCTAGGTATACAAATATTCACCATGCAGGTACCCTTATCAATGAGGTGTGCTCCCCCCTTCCCCAGGCAGATATGGACTACTGTCAATCCCACCTCACCATCCCCCCACTCCCTCCCCTCAGTTTCCTGCTACTTTCAATCCTTTTCTTAGAGTAATAAGGTAGTTGTTCAAGTAGCCCCAGCCTGTAGTTCTAGCTACTTGGAAGGCTGAGAGGGAAGGATCGCTGGAGCCCAGCAGGTTGAGGCTGGGGTGACCGGGAGTGTGCCACTGCATTCCAGTCTGGGTGACAGAGTAAGACTCCAACTCAAAAAAACTTTTTTTAATTAAATAAATAAAATAAAATGAGTGAGAACACGTGATACTCAGCTCTTTGTTTCTGTGAGAGACCACTCAGTATTAGAAATTCTAATTCCATTCATATTACTGCAAAGTTCATGATTTTGTTCTTCTTTATGGCTGCGTAGTATTCCATTGTGTATATGTAACACATTTTTTTTTAATCCCGTCCTCTTTTCAAGGGCAGCACAGTTGGTTCCACATTCTTGCTATTGTGAACAATGCTGCAATAAACATACATGTGTAAGTATTTTTTTTTATAGAGTGACCTGAGTTCTTCCGGGTATATTCCCAGTAGGGGAATAGCAAGGTCATATGGAAGGTCGATTTTTAGAACTTTTAGGAATCGCCACACTGATTTCCACAGAGGCTGAATTAGTTTGCACTCCCACCAACAGTGTAAAAGTGTTCCCTTTTCGCCACATTCTCTCTAGCATCTGTTATTTTTTGAGTTATTGATGATGGCCATTCTGACTGGAGTTAGGTGGTATCTCAGTGTAGTTTTAATTTGCATCTCCTTGATGACTAGCGAGGCTGAACATTTTTTTCATATATCTGTTGGCTGTTCTTATGCCTTCTTTTGAGAAGTGTCTGTTCATATCTGTAGCCCACTTTGTAATAGGGCTGTTTGCTTTTTTCTTTTTGGCACATTTGAGTTCCTTGTAGATCCTTGATGTAGGAGAACCTATTCAGTAAATGGTGCTGGGAAAACTGGCTGACCACATGCAGAAGATTAAAACAGGACCCCTACCTATCCCCATACACAAAAATTAACTCTAAACAGACCACAGACCTAAATGTAAAACCTCTAACTGTAAGAACCTTAGAAAATGCAGGAGACACTCTTTTCTTTCTTTTATTTTTTTTTTTTGGAGTTGGAGTCTCACTCTGTCGCCCAGACTGGAGTGCAGTGGCCGCTCCCGGCCACCGCAGCCTCGACCTGCCGGGCTCCAGCAATCCTTCTGTCTCAGCCTTCCAAGTAGCTGGAACTACGGGCGTGCGCTATCACGCACGGCTAATTTTTGATTTATTGTAGAGATGAGGTCTCACCAAGTTGCCCAGGTGGGTTTCGTACTTGCGGGCTCAGGCAATCCACTCACCTTGGCCTCCCAAAGCACTGGAATTACAGACTGAGCCACTGAGACCGGCCAGGAGACAGTCTTATGGTAGTTGGAACTGGCAACCAATTCCTGATCAAAACCTAAAGTGCCCAGGTCATAAGAGATAATATAGACAAGTGGGACCTCATTAAACTGACAAACTTCTGAAAAGCCAAAGAAACCATCAAGAGAGCAGGGAGACAGCCCACAGACTGGAAAAATATTTTATTTTTAACTTTTAAATTTTTATTTTAAAATTGTGGGGTACAATTCAGGGCTAGGTATACAAATATTCATTGTGCAGTTACCCTTGTTGATGACGTGTGTCCCCCCTTCCCCAGGCAGATTCCCACTACTGCCAATCCCACCTCCCCGCACCCCACCCTCCCGCAGTTTCCCGCTACTGTCAATCCTTTTCTTATAATATTACGGTAGTTGTTCAAGGTCCACTTATGAGTGAGAACATGTGATACTCAGTTCTTTGTTTCTGTGAAAGATCACTCAGTATTATAGACTCTAAGTTCATGATTTTGTTTTTCTTTATGGTTGCATAATATTCCATTGTGTATATGTACCACATTTTTTCTATCCAGTCCTCCTTTGATGGGCAGCATGGTTGGTTCCATGTTCTTACTAGTGTGAACAATGCTACGATAAACATACATGTGCAGCTATCTTTTTTACAGAGTGATTTGAGTTCTTCCAGGTATATTCCCAATAGAGGGATTACGGGGTCATATGGAAGGTCGATTTTTAGAACTTTTAGGAAGTGCCAAACTGTTTTCACAAAGCTTGTACTAGTTTATACTCTCACCAACAGTGTAGAATTGTTCCCTTTTCGCCACATCCTCTGCAGCATCTGTTATTTTTGAATTATTGATGATGGTCATTTTGATTGGAATTAGATAGTATCTCAGTGTGGTTTTAATTTGCATTTCTTTGAGGGCTAGTGAGACTGAGCATTTTTTCATGTATCTGTTGACTGCATGTGTGTTTTATTTTGAGAACTGTCTATTCATAACTTTTGCCCACCTTGTCATGGGGCTGTTTGTTTTTTTCTTTTCAGCATGTTTGAGTTCCTTGTAGATCCTAGATGTTAGGCCTTTGTCAGCTATATCGTTGGCAAACATTTTTTCCCAGTCTGTGGGCTGTCTCCCTGCTCTCTTGCTGGTTTCTTTGGCTTTGCAGAAGCTTGTCAGTTTGATGAGGTCCCACTTGTCTATCTTATCTCTTATGGCATAGACACTGGGGGTTTTGATCAGGAATTGGTTACCAGTTTAAAGTCTGGGAGTGTGATACCTCCTGCTTAGGTGTTTTTTGTTTGTTTGTTTGTTTGTTTTTGTTTTTGTTTTTTGGTGAGGATTGTTTTGGCTATTTGTGGTTGTTTATGTTTCCATATGAATTCCTGCATTGTCATTTCTAGGTTTGAGAAGAATATTGCTGGTAATTTGATGGATATTGTGTTAAATCTGTAGAGTGCCTTAGATAGAATGGATACATCTTAGCAATGTTGATTCCTCCAGTCCATGAGTATGGGATATTTTTCCACTTGTTTGTGTCATCTTTGATTTCTTTGAGAAGTGTTTTGTAGTTTTCATTGTAAAGGTCTTTCATGTCTCTGGTTAGGAAGATGCTAAGGTATTTCATTTGTTTTGTGGCTATTATGCGAGTTGTGCTTTTTATTCAGGTTTCTATTTGTTTATTATTGGTGTATAGAAATGTGGTTGTCTTTTGCACATTTACTTTATACCCTGAGACTTTGCCAAAGTGCTTTATCAGTGCAAGGAGGTTTTTGACAGATTCTCTTGGGTTTTCGAGATATAGAATCATGTCATCTGCAAAGAGGGATAACTTGATTTTCTCCTTTCCTGTTTGGATACCCCTGATCGCCTTCTCTTATTGTTCTAGCTAGAACTTCCCAAACCATGTTGAACAGGAGGGGTGAGAGTGAGCATCCTAGTCTTGTTCTAGTTTTCAGGAGAAATGGTTCCAATTTCTGTTTGTTTAGCAGTATGCTGGTTGTGGGTTTCTCATAGATGATTCTTACTATTTTTAGGTATGTTCCATCTATGCCTAGATGTTCAAGGGTTTTTATCAAAAAGGGGTGCTGGATTTTTCAAAAGCTTTTCTGCATCTAATGATATAATCATGTGGTTTTTGTTTTTAAGTCTGTTGGTATATTTCATTACATTTATGGTCTTATGGATGTTGATCCAGTCTTGTTTCCCCAGGATGAAGCCTACTTGGTCTCGGTGGATGATTTTTGAGACGTGGGGTTGTTGAATCCAGTTTGCTAGGATCATATTGAGAATTTTAGCATCAATGCTCATCAAGAATGTTGGACTGTAGTTCTCTTTCTTTGTTGGATCTTTACCTGACTTGGGTGTCAATGTGATGTTAGCTTCATAAAATGATTTGGGGAGAGTTCCATCTTTCTCAATCGACTGGAATACTTTCAATAGGATTGGAATCAGTTTCTCCTTGGATGTTTTGTAGAATTCTGCTGGAAAGCCATGTGGTCCAGGGCTTGTTTGGAGTAGGTAGTTTTCTTATGACATAGTGAATTTCCTGGATTGTTATTGGTCTATTTAGAATCTCAATTTCTACTTGTTTCAACCTGGGGAAGTTGTATGATGTCAGAAAGTCCTCCATTTCCTTTAGGTTTTCAAATTTGTTTCCACACAAGTGTATATAATAGTCTCGGATAATCTTTTTTATTTCTTCAGGGTCAGTTATGACTTCATCTTTTGTGTTTCTAATTATGTTTATTTGGATTTTTTCTCTCTTTTTCTTGGTCAGCCTAGCTAGGGGATCATCAGTCTTGTTTATCCTTTCAAAGAAACGGCTTTTTGTTTCATATTTTTTGGGGGGTTTTTTGTCTTCTATGTCCAGGATTTGGGCTTTTATTTTGGTGATCTGGATTCTTCTGTCGAAGTTAGAGTTTTGGTGGTCTTGCTTTTCCAACTTCCTTAGGTGACTTTTTAGGCTGTTAACTTGTGGTCTTTCTATTTTCTTCATGTGTGGTTGTAGAGATACGAATTCCCCTCTTACTACTGCTTTTGTGGCATCCCATAAGTTTTGGTAAGGTGCATTTTCATTTGTTTCCAGGTATCTTTTAATCTCTGTTTTGATTTCCATGTTGACCCAGGAGTTGCTTATCATCATGCTTTTTAGTGTTCATGTCTTTGTGGGTTTTGGGAGAACTTTGTTGGTGCTGATATTTATTTTTATTCCACTATGGTCTGACAAGGTGCGTGGCAAAATTTCAATCTTATGAAATTTGTTTATGCTTGATTTATAGTCAAGGATTTAGTCGATCATAGAGTGTGTTCCATGTGGTGATGAGTAGAACATATATTCTGTGGTTGTTGGGTGGAGTGTTCTGTAGGTATCAATTAAGTCCATTTGGTCAAGAGCCACATCAAGGTTCCGGATCTCCTTGATGATTTTTTGTCTTGATGATCTGCCTAGGGTTGTGAGTGGGGTAGTAAAGTCCCCAACTATGATAGTGTTAGAGTCAATACTTTTTTAAGTTTGCCTAGAAGTTACTTTATGAAAGTTGGTGCCCCTATGTTGGGTGCCTATATGTTTAGTATGGATATTTCTTGTTGATGGATTGAATCTTTTATCATTATGTAGTGACCTTCTGTATCTTTTTTAATTTTTGCTAGCTTAAGTAGTATTTTGTCTGATATTAAGATCACAACTTCTGCTTTCTTTTATGTTTCATTCACCTGAAATTTTGCTTCCCGTCCTCTCACTTTGAGTCTGTGAGTGTTCTTTCTGGTGAGATGAGTCTCTTGGACTCATCTTGCCTTATGATATTTTATCCATTTTGCCATTCTATGTCTTTTCAGTGGTGTATTTTGTCCATTCACATTCAGGCTAATTATTGAAATGTGAGAGTTTATCCCTGTCATGTTGTTTTTATAGAGTTGTTTTTCTTCCTGTTAGTTTCTTGTCTTTCTTTTGATTTTGGGGTTGATTCATGTGTGTTTTTAATCTTTTTCCTGCACTCTTGTGAAGAATGTTGTTGTTCTTTTTTCCCTTTCTTTTGTGTTTAATACTTTCTTAAGTGTTTCTTGTAGAGCTGGTCTAGAGGCAGTGTAAGTTCTTAGGGATTAAATGTCTGGGAAAAATTTTTATTCTTCCTCACTGATGAAGTTTAGCTTAGATGGGTAAGTTATTCTTGGTTGAAATTGTTTATCTTTGAGAACTTTGAAGATTGGGCTCCAAGCTCTCCTAGCCTTGAGTGTTTCTGTAGATAAATCTGCTGCTATTCTAATTGGTCTTCCCCATTAGGTAGTCTGACCTTTTTCTCTTGCTGCCTTTAGGATTTTTTCTTTTATGCTCACTTTGCTTATACGAATTACTGTGTGTCTAGGAGTTGGTCTTCTCATTTGTTGTCTTGCAGGGGTTCTCTGAATCTCTTGTGCTTGAATAGTCACATCACTGATGAGATGAGGAAAGTTTTCTTGAATAATTTCATGGAATGTTTGCTCCAGGTGCTCTCTGTCTCTCTTTCTTCCTCAGAAAGTCCAATTACTCTTAGGTTTGGCCTCTTAAAATAATCGCTCATCTCTTGAAGGTTTTGTTCTGTCTTTTCAAGCTTCTTTTCTATGTTTTTGACAGTTTGAGTTAGTTCTATATTTTGGTCCTCCAGCTCTGAGATTCTTTCTCCTGCTAGCTAATTCTACCTTCCATGCTTATCAATTTGTTATTTATTTTATTTGAAGTATTCTTTACTGCTATCTCAATTATCAACTCCTTCATACTTTCCTCTTGTCACTCCTCAATTCTATTCATTCTCTCTATTAATGCCTCAATTCTATTCATTCTCTCTATTAACGTCTTGATATCTGGGCTTGTAGTTTGAGAGCAGTCCTTCTGGGGGCTCTTCATTGTTTGTATTCCAAAGTCTGTTTTCTCAGTGTCTGGCCTCCCAGAGGTCTGTGTGAGACCCATATTGTTCTTTTGGTTTTTCTTCATTTGTGTAGATTCCCCCCACACACAGTTTTTTTCCTCTTCTTTAATTCTTTTGTTCAGGGATGGCAGGGTTGATTTTATTTCAGTTTGCTCAATTTCCTATTCTTTCTTAGGTTGATGCTCTGGCTTTGTCCAATTCTGATGCTGGACTATGGGTTGGTGGCTGTACCTTTTGCAGTTTTGAGATTTAATTGAGGGAGGACCTTGATTCAAAATCTATCTGCATATCCCAGTATCCACTGATAGGCATATGGGCACCCTGGTACCCACTTCCCACTGCCTTACAATCTACCCATGCAGTGAGGGTATAGGTTTGCTACCTGAAAGCAAAATGAGGTAAGAAAAAGGAAAATAATGGGAAAAGGCAGTGGCGGGGGGAGAGGAAGGTGAAGAGAGAGAAGAGTAAGAGGGAAAACAGACAGACATACCAACTAATAAATGAAAAGAGACAAAGATGAAAAAGAGTAAAAAAAAAAAACTAAAACATGCAGACAATCATACAAACACACAAACCAACAAAAACATCCCTATTGATGTACTCTTTCCATACACAAACAGGAAGTCTAAAGAAAAAAAAATCATTAAAATAACAGAAGCAAAGCAAGTATGAAAACGTTATCAAAAACAGAGAGAGAAGAAAAAACTAAAACAAAAAACAAACGAAAATGAGCAAACTGAACAGACAAAAATTAGAGCTACAAAAAATAAAAACAAGGAACCAAGCTTACTCTGAGGTTGTTCCTGTAAGTCCAACCCCCTTTCAGCTCTGATTTCTAGCTCTCAGCACAGGCTGATAGGGTTGCTCACAGCTTGGGTAAGATGATCCATGCCTACTGTGGATGAAGGGTGGATCAGATCTGGACTTATCCAACTTCTGCTTGTCAAGTCTGCCACTCAGATCTGACCTGTCTGTGCCTGATCCAGCATGGAGGGAGGGGCTTCTGTCTCTCCCAGTTTATTGAGATTACCTTAGTTCCCAAGTTGGAGGCTGGGCAGAGCTGGGTGGAGCTGTGTGGGGCAATGCAAGTCTCTGCCTGGTCCTGGGACAGAGAAAATGACTGCAGTCAGCATTTCTTCACTGGGCATGAGGCTTCTCTTCGGCTCTCCCCAGTCTTCTATCTCCACTGATCGGATCCAGGTCCCCAACTGATTTGCTACAACAGGTGATGGTGTGGACCAGGCACCAGGCAATGAGAATCAGCTGGATTAAGCAGGCTCTTCTCAGAAGAGTCCTGCAAACAGCAGATGACCTTGCATGCCTGCAGCTCAAATCTCAGGGTGGTGGGGGCTTGCGGTCACCTTCAGAGGGGGGTCCCGGGTGCATGAACCTGAGTCTCCCCTCAGATGGACTTCCACTCTCCCAGCAGCACATGCCTACTCATGCAGAGAGGGCACTTGCTTTTGCAGAGACTCTCACAGTCCAACATGTCCAGTCGCCATCTTGTCTGAGTGTTCAGTTCTATATTTATAATGTGTAATCAGTTTTATGTGAATTTCTACTATCTCTATTTTCTTCAAAAAAATAAAACAAAGACCTTGGATATTCCAAAAGATTTAGACAACTGGTTCATAGAATGCTATTTTGTTTAATTAAAAAAACTTTTTTTTTTAACGTTATTTTGAGACTATTGTATCCAAGAAATAGGGAGTGGAAATGTCATAATTATCAAACCAATTCCCTTTGCTAAGAGATTTAAGAAAGCAACTAAATTAAATACTTTCCGAAATCCCACACTATATTTGGTATATACAAGAGTCACATTCATGAGACCAAATTGTGCTCTTCCACAATACAAAACAAGATTTTTAGCTTTTATGAGCTTTTAGTAAATCTGAGGGAAAAGAAATAAATTATCATATTTTTAGGCAATGTAGACATGTTACTTAAGTGAGTAGGTCAAGAAATTCTGTTCAAATGAACTCAGCTGAAAACAGACTTTTACAGACTGAAAATCCTTTGATGTGTCTCTTGGAAAGTCTGCTTCTAGCACTTCCACATGAAAAAGCTCAGTGTCAAAAGTGTTTCTCACAACAAAGGTCACATGCAAAATGAAGGGACAAGCAAAGTTCTTTCTGGTAATTCCAAGCTCCACTTTCTGTGGATTTTTCCCACTTTATAGGAAACTCTTTCTCACCCCTGACAGGCAACATTGCTTTCTTAGACACTTTTATTCCCTGCCCTACCAGTGAGCATTTATTTCTGATAAATTGGTTTCTAATAGGAAATAGTGACTTAATAAATTACTCTCGCAAGGATATTTACATTTAATAAACAGTGCATCTCCCACAATAAGATAGTTTAATCAGAGAATCGTTGGTGTCTGGGAGATCACATTGACCAAACACACCTCCTTCTCCGAAGACCTGAACTGGTCTTAAGATTTGAGGAGGATCTACTCCCAATGTATGAAGTGTCCTAGAAACATTCCAGTAGAAAACAGAACACATGCCATATCATTTTACCAAACTAAAGTTCAGCAACACCTCTAGCTCAAAAGCAGATAAGAACAGAATCATATTCCAATATGTCTTGCTTTTTTCCTAAATAAGCAATTGCCAGAGGGAAATATTCAGTTCCTTTTCAAAATACACATTTGTGGAATCCAAATAATAGACAAGTTACTTGTTTTATTTCTTTTAAAGATAGCTTGGTTTGCCATAATAGCCAGAGAAGGATTGTATAATAATGAATAACTGAATTTTAATTGGTATATTTGTAGGCAACCCCTACTGATATGCCGTGTATAAAAATACTTTATTTTTAGCATTGAATGAGATACTAGAAAAATCGACACATTTTAGGGGGAAAAAAAACACTTGTTTTCCTCATCCTTTGTACTGCAATTATTTGTTTGGGAATTGAATTTCTTCCCAAATGTCATTGAAACATTCTATTAAGAGGCCTCATTGTAAGAAAAGCCTCCTCTCTTAGGGGAAAAAAATATCTGAAATGAACCCATTATGCCATGCAACAATCTAAAATCTTTCACTTTCTATTGAATTTTACCCAGTAGATATTTTACCTCCAGTCCTTTTGTTTCCATTTGCTTTATTTTGTTGTTGTTTGAAACTGTTTAATTTGACTTGATCATTAATATGTGACTGGATAAATGTAGCTAAGAAACATATAGCTTTGTACTTCTTAAGTGCATAAATACACATTTTAAAAAATAAAGTCTAATATAGTCTGCAAATTCTTTGCAAAGGAGGGTGAATTTCTGAGGAAAAAAGTATGGTAATATGTAGACAGTTATCATACAAAAAGGAACATCAATTGCAAATGCCATGTTAAACAAATGAAAAAGAGTAAATTAAATGAAACTACTTTCTGCAACACTTTATGCCTCTATCTGTTAATTTTGAAGAAGGCACCATAGTGAGGTTCATTTCAGCACAAAGTCATATTACGCAGATGTACTACATTTATTTATTTTTCTTTATGAAAAAAATATATAAAACTTTACAGCCTGCACCAGTTCTGCTTTAGGAATAGCATGAAAGGCTTTTCTAGGTCTAACTTCCCTAGTCTCCTAGATTTCGCTTTGACATTGTCTCTCACTCATACTATACAGTGTTTCAAACCTGTCCCTGAACCTTACAAGCAAAGGTCAAGGGACAAGGTGTCCTCTCTTTTGCCCTTCTGAGTACTCTTGACCCGTCTCTGCCAACATCTATTCTCTCGACTATGCTCTCTCTTCTCCATCTGCACCATCTTTAGTGGTTCCTTCCCCTTCGTCTTTATATATAAACAAAACGATAAGTCATCTTTCTATCTTAAGAAAAAAATGAAACTTCTCTAATCTTTTTCTCCTCCGGTTACTGACCTCTGCAACTCTTTTCCTCTACTGACTTCCTTCAAGTGTCGCCTCCTTGCAGGCGGCTACTCACTACCTCCACTTCCTCCCCTTCCATCGACCTCACTCCTCATCCTTTGCCCTCAGTTTTCTACCAATACAACCCTGCTAATAGTGCACAGAACAAGTTTCTAAAGGCCAAATTCAAGGCTCCTTTCATCCTTAAATAACTGACCTCCCACAGTCCAAGGCATTGCCACCAAGTCATTTCTTTCTTTTCAAAACTCTCTTTTCCATTTCTCCCAGTTCTCCTTCTGAGTTTCTGACTACTTCTTAGAGTGTCCTGTAAGACTCCTGGATGTCCACATCCATTTATGCAGGTGTTGTTTTTGGTGAGTCTGTTCTTGATCCTCTTTTTCTTTCCAGAGATTTTCTTCCTAATTCTGCCCATTCCATTTCTGTCACATTCTCCGATCCTGCTTCCTCTCACTACCTCAGAAAATCCGTTACTGCTTAAATTTTCTTCCTTGGACTTCTTTTTTTTTTCACATCTATAAAATGTCATCAATAATAGCAACTACTATCTAACAATGAAGCTGTTAAATAATGAAGTGAGACGGCGCATATAAAGCACTTGGCGTGGTTAATAGCAAAATACCAATAATCATTGGATATCGTTTTTATAGTACTTTTATATATACTTTTCTCTAGGTAATCCCATCTACAATGGACAAATATTCCAGGAACTCCTAAAGCTCTCTAGTAGGTTTTGCAATGCCTCTGTTCACTCTGGAACTCAAAGCTGTACTCTCTTCATTTATTCAGCACATTTATTAAAAACATTCTGTGTGAAGCACTTTTTTAAGAATAGAATACACAAAACTGGACAAGATGAAAAAAATAGAGATAAAAGTTTTTGAGATTAAATTGCTCAAAGTCTATTGGTGAAGTGAGACAAGTAAACAAAGTTATTAAATAATATGGAAAATGTGGCAAAGGGGTGGGTATGTAGCTGTAAAATCCAGGCACAGCCACTCTTTATCTCAAGTTGAAAACCTAGGAATCATCCTCCTATTGTTGAATATAAAGAGGGGTCAGTGAATGGGACAGGAAAAAAGTCCTAAAATACTTTTCCTTAGCTCTTGAATTCCATCCACTTCTCTCTATTGCCACTTTTATGGCTTTCTATCAGTAACCCCTTTCCATACTATTTGCTCTTTGTATCTTTCTTACATACAAATCTAATCCATTTTGTTCTTTACTTAAAGACTGCCTATGGATCACTACTATGCACAGAAAAGATTAAATCTGAAGAAAGTAGAGAAGTATTGATTGTATGTTTCCAGTTTCATCTAACCCACACATATTCTATACTCCAGACAAAAGGAATTGCAGACTTGGAAACACCAACATTTCATCTGTCCTCAGTGCCTTTGCATCTGCTTTTTCTTCTGCCTGCTGATTACCTCTCAGGGTTGCCTGGTCATGAAGCCAACTAAGTAATTACTGAGAGGGTTTAAATGTTTAGTAACTCACAGGAAGATTGAAAACAGCAAGCCATTGTCAAGGGCAAGGTGATAAAGGTGTTGTATCCTGGAAATAATTAGAGTAAGAAGTGAAGATGAATTTTAGGGTAACTAGCAAGAGCCTCATGATTGTTTATAGCCCATCTTTTTGAAGTTAGCTAGCATCTGGCATGTGGATGGATTCAATGGTTTTATAAACATAGTAGCAAACATTCAGTGAGACGTATTTAATTTCTTCTAAGGTAATATTGCTAATCTTTTGTATATCTTCTTAGTCTTCCATGCTTTTTTCTGTGAATGCTTCCCTAAATTCTCCCCATTCTCCTGGGCAGAGTTAAGCATTTTATTCTTTGCAGACTCACGTTCTTTTGGTTCTAATCAAATTGAACTGTTGTTCGTTTCATCTTTGTCTTCTCAATGTGACTGTGAATCTCAAATAACAGAGACCTCATTTTGTTCATAATAAGCATTCTATAAACCTTTGTTAAAGTAATAAGTGAACAGGTAAATAAATGCTGTCTGTCCTTCCTCACTGTACAAAAAATCAGTGTTGAGTAATGTGTTGAGATAGGTCTTTTCCCAAATCTCTCTTGCATTAAAATAATTAAGACATAAGCATATGCCTAGTTTAGGACTAAATGTCTGACAAAATCTGCCTCCATGCCTTATGATATCGACTCTATTAAAATAACCAACACATCTTCCTTCTTGGGGAGCCGGTAATGATAACAGGACTTCTGAATGGGCCGTTCCCTTTGTTAAAAAATGATAAAGCTCATTGTGAAGATGTCCACCTTACCTAAGGCAATCTACAAATTCAATGCAATACCCATTAAATTACCAACAATATTCTTCTCAGACCTAGAAAAAACAACACAGGAATTCATATGGAAACACAAACATCCAAGAATAGCCAGAACAATCCTCAGCAAAAAAAACAAAGCAGGTGGTATCACAATACCAGATTTCAAACTTTACTATAAAGCTACAATCATCAAAACAGCTTGGTATTGGTACAGGAACAGGCATATAGATCAATGGAACAGAATTGAGATTCCAGAAGCAAAACCTCAATTTCTCAACCAACTCATCTTCGACAAAGCCCCCACCACCTACCAATGGGGAGAGGAGAACCTATTCAGTAAATGGTGCTGGGAAAATTGGCTGACTACATGCAGAAGATTGAAACAGGACCCCTATCTATCCCCATGCACAAAGGTAAACTCCAAATGGATCAGAGACCTAAATGTGAAACCTCAAACCATAAGAACCTTAGAAAAGGAAGGAAATACTCTCATGGAAATCGGAACTGGCATCCAATTCCTGTACAAAACCCGAAACCCACAGGACTTAAGAGAGAAGATAGACAAATGGGACCTTATTAAACTGACAAGCTTCTGCAAAGCCAAAGAAACCATCAAGAGAGCAGGGAGACAGCCTACAGACTGGGAAAAAGTATTTGCCAACTCTAGGTCTGACAAAGGCTTAACATCCTGGATCTACAAGGAACTGAAACGTACTGAAAAGAAGAAAACAAACAACCCCATTATAAAATGGGCAAAAGACATGAACAGACACTTCACAAAAGAAGACATTCGAGCAGCCAACAAACCTTCATGTGTTTGTTGAAGAAATGCTCAACCTCACTAATCATCAGGGAGATGCAAATCAAAACCACACTGAGATACCACCTAACTCCAGTCAGAATGGCAATTATCAACAACTCAAAAAATAACAGCTGCTGGAGAGGGTGTGGTGAAAAGGGAACACTTCTACACTGTTGGTGGGAGTGTAAACTAGTGCAACCTCTGTGGAAAGCAGTGTGGCGATTCCTAAAAGCTCCAGAAATTGACCTTCCATATGACCCTGCAATCCCCCTACTGGGAATATACCCTGAAGAACACAAATCACTCTATAAAAAAGATACCTGCACACGTATGTTTATCGCAGCATTGTTCACAATAGCAAGAACCTGGAAACAACCATGCTGCCCATCAAAAGAGGACTGGATTAAAAAATGTGGTACATATACACGATGGAATACTACGCAGCCATAAAAAAGAACAAAATCATGAATTTCGCTGCAACCTGGATGGAACTAGAGTCTATAATACTGAGTGACCTCTCAGAAAAACAAAGATCCGAATATCACATGTTCTCACTCATATAATGGACCTTGAACATCCAATGCAATACTATAAGAAAATGACTGATGGTACTGGGAAACTATGGGGGGGAGGGGGATGGGATTAACAGTAGCAAATATCTGTCAGGGGATGGGAAAACACTTCTTATCTACAGGGTGCCTGAATGAAACGTCTTTGTACACCTAACCCTTAACTGTACCCCACAAAACCATAATAAAAAATACTGATTAATGAAGAAAAAAAATGATAAAGCTTTGTGGTTCATCTTTATAAATAAAAAGATAAAGAAAAATTAAAATACATGTTCAAATTGCAGGTGTAATGCCCAAAGTTAACTAACTTTTGTGTGAGTTTTTTTCTTCTTGTTATCTGTGGTTTTCTTTTCCCCTTCTCACACATTTGTAAACCTCCAAAGAATAGTTGGTTTCTAGTTGCAAAACTGCAATCACTTCTCAGCTTTTCACACATGCTTTGGGTATTCATTTACAGATCTTGATGATATTGTGTGAAACAACTGTGCTAAATTAGACTCAACTCTTCCACAGAACTTCAGTAGGGAATTGTAATGCATCTGCATAATATGATGTTGGGACTGAATTGGATCATCCTGTGTTACCTTTTTTAAAAAAAATATTATAAGCAGCAGGAGCAAACTGTTAGGAAATGTCCTCTCAATTCCCTCAACTACGCATTTAGCAGATTTACACTATATAGCTTTATGTTCATTAACATTCTGCTGTTGTCTGTAACCTCATTTGTTTCAGTGTTTGCTTTGGATCTGCCTAGCCGAAATATTTGCCATTATTCTTTTTCTTACCATTTCTTCTGGAGCTTTGACTGTTCCTCTTGGTTTTAGCAGAATATTCTAAGATGATAATTATTATAAACTTACTTATAGACACAATTTACAGATTATTTTTCCTAAGAAGAAATACATCTATAAGACCACTTTTTACTGACCAGGAGATTTTTGTGAAACAAATACCTATGGAATATAGTGCCTCACCCCAATTTCCCAGTTTCCTTTCTTTTTTTTTCTTTCCTTTTTTTCTCTCTTTTTTTTTATTTTAAAGATGTGGGGTACAATTCAGGGTTAGGTATACAAATGTTCATTATGCAGGTACCCTTGTGGATGGTGTGACCCTCCCTCCCTCCTCTGGCAGCTTCCCTCAACTGCCAAACCCACTCCCCCTTCCCAATTTCATTTCAAAAGTGGAGAAACCATTGTCAGCACCTGCATTTCCTCTTGTGAATTGTTTATTTTCTAATAAAAAGTTTTCTTTCTCTGGGTCTAACTATAATCTGAGTGATTAGTCAGTGAGGTATGTGTTTTAGGTTTGTTTGGGTTTTTTTTTTTTATTAAAGATCATAGGTTTGCACAGAAGTATCCACATTCTCTTATTTGGTTCCTCTTGTGATTAAATTGTACAAATTTCAAAGACCTCATGTTTATTGGTTTGGGGAATGCAAAGCAAAAGTGTGGCTGTTTTTGCTTGGACAAATTCAGCAGACCCATATATATATGGGTAATGTATATATAATTTATGCCCTTGGTTTCATCATCATAATGTTATAAATAGATGAATAGATACTACATAGTAACATAGACCTTCTAAACATTTTTATTTCATTTTGATATTTTATCTTTTTCATGTTTTATTTGTACAGATTGACTAACACATAGTAGATACACAGTTATTTTTGGTTGAAAGTATAAAGACAGAAAAGAAAGAAGGAAAAAAACAGGAAGGAAGGTTGGGAGGACCTCAGATGAGGTAAGGAAAGGGAAGAGGGAA
The DNA here is from genome assembly GCF_000164805.1 of Carlito syrichta. Classification (NCBI taxonomy): domain Eukaryota; kingdom Metazoa; phylum Chordata; class Mammalia; order Primates; family Tarsiidae; genus Carlito; species Carlito syrichta. The sequence continues at coordinate 31,842 of NW_007231963.1, forward strand.
AGAATCTTTGGCTCTCCTTCCAACTTATTTCCTTACTATTTCTGAAAGTCATTGGGAAATGCCCCGACAAACATCTCTGAATAAATAATGCCCCAGATTTCTTCCTGACTCTCCCACATAAAAATGAAGATGCCTCAGTAAGCTTTAGCATGACAATTACTGCTAGGATCCTACGGCTCATGGTGCTTCCTGTTGATAATTAAGAATTTACACTGTTTCAAAGCAACACTTGCTGAACCCTGCGGGATGAAGAGAGGAGTCTTGATTTCTTAATAAAAGGTACATAGCTTCTTTACTACAACATCATTTAAGTTAAAAGGACTGATTTAACATCATCTAAATATCACTGTCATTTATCTATAAATCAAGATTTCTCAACAGTGGCACTCATGACTCTTTGGCCCAGATAATGTTTTGTTGAGGGTAGGAGGGGTTTCTCCTGTGCACCTTCAGATGTTTAGCAGTAACCCTTGCCTCTACCTATTAGGTGCTAGAGCAACACCCTCATCCAGTTATGAAAGGAAAAAATGTCCCTAGTCATTACCAAATGTCAGAGGAAGGGAAGTGAGGAAGAATTACCTCCAGTTAACAAACACTGACTTATATGTAAACTTATCTCAGTACAACAGCCACAATACCTCATAGATTTCCCAAAGAGTTGGAGGAGCCACTCTTTAAACTCAAACTTAGGGATCAACCTCAAGGCACACTCCATGATGTAGCTCAATTCTACCCTTCCCCAGCTCCCCAGCTCCCTCTGGCACAGAGACCTGCTAATGTCTGTCCGTATTGTCACAGACCCTAGAGAAGGCCATGACAAGGGTTCTAGTACTTCTGTACATTCCTAAACAATATTCCTTAGAGCTAACAAAAGGCGCACTTCCCCTTATCTCCTATGCATTCCCAGTAAGTAGCTTCAGGGGATCCTTGACTTCCCTGTAGACAACACCCAATCAACTGAAAAGTAAAATTCCCATTTACTCCCTTTTTTTTTTAAGTCATAAGTTTTGTGATTTGTATAACTTTCGTATCAATGTAATCATAAGCTTTGTGATTTGTATAACTTTTGTAATAATAAGTTTTGTGATCTGTATAATTTTTGTGTAATGTGTGATGTCTTAGGCTTTGTAAACTCCCTTTACATTAGGGCAAGCTTGATTAACGCTTCTGTGGGATCCTACTGATAAAAGCTACAAGATACCTCTGATACCTGAGACCAGGAAGTCTGGACCAAAAAATGTCACTATCGATGAATGAGGCTAAAACTCAAGTTCTATATAATACTCTGTTGGTCACGTGGCTAATGTATAAGTACCAACAACTCTGGACTTATAAAAGTGAACTGTAAAAGCCTGGAGAGCGAGTAGAACCATTTTAGAAAGAACTTGAGTCTGGCTCTACTCCCTGGATTTGAACTCAGAATAAACTTCTTTCTACCAGTATCCTGTCCCTTTGATTTATTGGGATCCAGGGGAGCAAGCGAGCGTTACTCAGACCATAGCACCTCCACATACATAGCTCTGTGTTGCTCTTCTTTCTTCAAGTCAGTCCTCTCTGCACAGTGACCTCTTACCAACCCTTTCATATATAGTTTGAATTTAATTTTGAAAGTATCAATAAACAGGCAAAGTACATTAATCAGGTGTATATCACTTTCTTGATAATAGAATTAAAGCCTAGGTGCTGTTGTTGATGATTCTGACTGACTGGGTTCATGATGAGAATCTTATGAGGCAGAATAGTAGCATGTGTTGACGTGGAGATTAGGCTCTGAACTTAGCCATTTGGGATTAGAATCCACCTCTACAATCCACCAGATGTCTGTAACTTCAGGCAAATAACTCCTTCCTGCCTCAGTTGTGGCCATCTGAAAATGGACATCATAATAATAATACCTCTCTCATGGAGCTGTTATAAAGTTTACACAAGAGACTACCTGGGAAACTATTTAGAAGAATGTTTAATATGTGTTAGTGATTTTTCTTATATCTACACTAATAGCATATTTTACAACAGTACCCCTTATACACAAATACACATACAATGCAAAATGCACAAGCACACATACAGTACAGCCAAAAGCATATTTTACTATAATCATTAAGTTTGTAATTAAATAGAATGTCAAACTACACATTGCTTGATTTTGTCTTCTAACACTAGCATTCTTGATTAGCCTTTCTTTTCATATCAACCAGTAAATGCTTAACAGCATGCTTCTCTGGTATTTTCAAATCTGTTTCCAAGAAGATTTGGGGTTTTGGTTATGATTAGCACTAACTTTATGCTATATTATCAAAAGTCTTTCCAGTGGCCTGGTTCTCCTTCTCCATGGAAGCTCACTCACTGACACATTGTTCTTCATATTTATCCAAAGTTCTTGAAAATATATGTATTTATTTGTATAAAAAGTGGATATATGAATAATATGAGAGAGAAGAAATCAATGGTTTTAATGATTTATAGATCACAATGGGGAAAACAGAGGGTGGAGCGAATGAGGGAATGGGACGAATTTTACAATGACTAGGTTTTCATTCCATAGTGTATATGAAATGGGAAATTCAAAAGAAGGAACTATTTTTAGAGGAAAGATGGTAAGTTCAATTTAAACATGTATAGAAGGAAAAGAGGAGTTGAGAAGAAACCTGGTGCTATCTTGACCTGGGTTCACAGTAAAGAATAAGAGCATTCTCCATATAATGCTAGCAGGAGACTTTGAAGAAAACCTGCAAAGGAATTCAAGCTTCACTAAAATTTTTGGAAGCCCAGAGAAAATATATGATCAGCTCTGTTGTGATACAAGTAAGTTCCTATTAACAGTCTTGATTTCCTAGGAAAAAGTACAAAGTTTATTTACTACATTAAGTTAAAAGGACTTATTTAACATCATCTGAATTAAAAAGCATTGTTTTTCCTACAAAACGAGAGTAGGTTACCATCACTCTTTCAGTTGCCTTAATTTCTAAATATCACTGTCATTTATCTATAAAAATCAATAAGACAAATAGCATTTGTGGTTGTCAAAGGTAGACAAGATATTAGTAGCTTAATTGATGCAAAAACTGAATCTCAGTTAATTTAAATAGTATATCTAAGTACCGGCTCCTGTAAGTGGTAAAGCACGAAACGAAATTGGGGTTTTAAGTTCACCCATATTATCTTTTATCCATTCATTTTGGATAGACACTTAACAAATATTTGTGTAAAAATGAAGAAACTAACCTCCCTGCTCATTACATCAAAGCAGGTGCAATCTCAATGGCAGCCTTCTATTGTCAGAAAAGTGTTAAAATATTACTTTTACCAAAAACTTTGTAATGGGATGTTTGACAAACTGCACAAGAGCTCCTTGTCCATCAAACTCACAGAATGCCACTTAGGCAGGAACAGTGGATAATATTACAAGGAGTCTAACATAAAGTTAAAAGAGAAGAAAAGGGGTCCCCGACTGTGTCTCTGGTCCTCGTGAGCGGTAGCTGATTGAGTTTCTATCATAGACTATTGCTAGGAGATGGCAGGGAAATAAAAGTGACATTATTCTTATTTTGCCAAAACAACAACAAAAATCAGGAAAAGATAAGGAGATTTACTTAAAATTACACAGATACTCCATTAAAGAACAAATAGAACTCAATTGCTTTTGGCTATCCTTCCCCCGAGGTTGTGTTACCACCTATTATATAAATGTGAACAATTAAATTGGGAGAATGGCTCAAAAGCAAATGAAATCTCCTTTAATTTGCTACTCTCACTATAAAAAAGAACCATGTTGGAGCTTCACTATAATGTGACTCACTGTGGTGCAGAATTCAATATACTAAGTTCATCCTTAGAATTAACTTCAGGAACTTGCCCACCAAAATTCTTTTTTTTTTTTTTTTTTTTTTTTTTAATAATTAAT
>NW_007231964.1:0-27308 GCF_000164805.1 Carlito syrichta
TATATTTTATCTTTTCCCTGTACTCTGTGAAGAACGTGTCTTTTTCCTTTTCTTCTGTGTTTAGTACTTTCTTAAGTGTTTCATGTAGAGATGGTTTTGTGGCTGCATAAGTTCTTAGGGATTGGATATCTGGGAAAGATTTTAATTCTCCCTCACTGATGAAGCTTAGCTTGGCTGGGTAGGTTATTCTTGGTTGAAATTGTTTATCCTTTAGGACTTTGAAGATAGGGCTCCAAGCTCTCCTAGCCTGCAGGGTTTCTGCAGATAAATCTGCTGCTATTCTGATTGGTCTTCCATGGTGGGTGATCTGGCCTTTTTCTCTTGCTGCCTTTAGGATTTTTTCTTTTGTGCCTACTTTATTTAGGCGAATTATTATGTGTCTAGGAGTTGGTCTTCTCATTTGTTGTCTTGCGGGGGTTCTCTGAATCTCTTGTGTTTGAATTTTTGTATCACTGATTAGATAAGGGAAATTTTTCTTGAATGATCTCGTGGAAAGTTGTTCCAATGTGGTCTCTGTTTCTCTTTCTGCCTCAGGGAGTCCGATTATTCTTAGGTTAGGCCTCTTGAGGTAGTCACTCATCTCTTGAAGGTTTTGTTCTGTCTTTTTTAGCTTATTTTCTGTGTTTTTAAGAGTTTGGGTTATTTCTATATTTTGGTCCTCAAGCTCTGAGATTCTTTCTTCTGCTTGGGTAATTCTGCTTTCCGTGCTTATCAATTTGTTATTTATTTCATTCACAGTATTCTTTATTACTGTTATCTCAGATATCAGCTCCTTCCTAGTTTCTTCTTGTGTCTCCTCAATTCTTTTTAGTCTCTCCATTATTGTTTTGATATCTACATTTGCATTTTGAGACCCTTCATTCTGGGGACTTTTCATTGTTTGTATTCCAAAGTCAATTTTCTCAGTGTCTGCTCTCCCAGGCGTCTGGGAGAGACCCATACTCTTCTTTTGGTTTTTCTTCATTTCTGTAGATTTTTCTCCCTTTACCCCTTTCCCTCCCCCTCTTCAATTCTGTTTTTGAGGGAAGGTGGGGTTGCTTTTATTTCTCTTCTGCAATGACCTGTTCTTCCTTATGAGGGTCTTCTGGTTTTGTTCACTTTTCCCTCTGCTTTACAGTCTGTCTATTCAGCAGTTTGAAGTCTTGGTCCCTATGCCGTCGCCATCTTGCCCCGTCTCCGATAATGCTTTTTCATTGGGAGGTGGGGATGAGAGATGCAGCAGAGTTCACTCTTCCGCTCGCAGTGAACGTTTCGAGGCGGCGGAGCTCCACGGTGGCTTGAGATCGAGGGTGGGGGGCGCGACGGGACGGCCCGGCGGGGCCCGCACAAGGAGAGGGCTCCGGGCCGGAAAGGGGCGCGCACGGCGCCAGTGTTTCCTTAATTCTTGTCTTTATCTTTAAACTTGGATTCTGATATGATCTAAATGTTTGTGTACCCCTCAAATTTATGTGTTGGAACCTAACTCCCAATGTGATGACATTAAGAAGTAAGGTTTATGAGGCTGCAGTGGCTGGGAGTGTGCTAAACTTCGGTTGGTTTTTCTCTTTGTTTTTGCCTCCTTTCCTCCTTCTCCTTCTTTATAGGGCTCCTGAACTGATCACAAGCATCACAAGTCTCTTGGAGCAAGTATGCCTGAAACTTCTCTTGTCCAGTGGCCTCCAATCTTTTAGCTCCAGCCTCCAAAAGAACATTTCAACTTAATTGTGCCTCTAACCCCAGTTTCTGAGTCTCTGCATTTTAATCCAATGCACTGCACTTCCTCTTTCTTAAGTTCTAGCATGTGCTTTCCTGAGGAACATAAATCATCTAGATACAAAAAAAAAAAGAAGAAGTGAGGTTTTTGAAACGTGATTAGGTCATGAGGGCTCCACCTCATGAATAGATTAGTGCCCTTATAATACAGACTTGATGGTTCCCTTTTGCCACTCTGCCATGTGAGAATACAGTGAGAAGGTGCCAGCTCTGAAGCTGAAAGTAAACACTTGCCAGATTCCAAATCTGCTGGTGCCTTGATCTTGGACTTCCCAGCCACCGTAATACACTTATAAATTTGTTTATTGTTTATAAATTACCCAGTCTATGGCATTTCCATTTCGGCAATCCAAACAGACTAAAACAGCTTCTAAGAGTCATCCCTGAATCGGCATTGCCTGGTGCCAAGCCAATATTTAGTCAATGTTAAACAAATTGTACTTTAAGACCTTGAGTCAATAAAGTTTCCACCTTTTACGGAAATGATTTTGTGATTGGGGCATTCATTCAAAGTTCAAACAGTTAATTTATCTGCCTTGACTTTCACTTGATGCTGATGCAGAACATCACTATCAGTTGGGAGCGAGTAGATAACTGGGGAACTCTCTGGTCTTTCCTTAGTATGTTCTTAGCCCTGCACATGCACACAGATTTGCAGACCCCTAAGACTATGATAGCTTTTTCAAAACCTTCTAAAGTTATCTCATTATGCAGATCTCCATTTAAAATTTTTGATCTCTAGCTTGTTCAACCAATATCATAGTCTTCAGCAGCTATGATATTGGACTTAGATTTTAGACACTGATAATTATTGTTTTCAACAATAACCCTGGGCATTTGGGCTTCAACAGTGGTCTAAATCAGGTCAGCCACCTCCAACCAGAATCCAGGGGAATAGTTTTCAGTGGTACTGCATCACAAAGTTAGGCAGGTGGGCAAGAGGAGAGATGGGAGCAGGCCCAAGTTAAAAGATCCCACTGTTCTTACCAAGGTTCAGTAATTTTTCCTGTATATATGTTTGTCACTTTGTTGTGTGCCTCCAGTTAATAATCAGAGCTCCCAAATGGTTGTTTTTAATAATTTTACCATTTTATTACTATTTTTGAGGAATAAGATTTGCCAGGGTCCTCATTCTGCCTGAATTACAGATTTTGTTTCATTGGATTTTTTGTTTTGTTATTCCTCTTGCCCCAAATGTTTTAATTGACAGATAAAATTGTATATATTAGTTGTGTACAACATGATGTTTTAAAGTGTATATGCATTGTGGAATGGCTAAGTTTAACAAATTAACATATGCATTGCCTCATATAGTTATCATTTTGTAGTAAGAACACTTAATATCTACTTTCTTAGTATTTTTCAAGAATACAATATTAATGCCATGAGCCATGCCTTAGACTTCTCTGGCATTTCTCACATGGCCTCATACAATGCTGAACATAGATTTGACATACCTGGAAGGCTTTTTGATCATTCAAAAGTCATCATATGTCTATGATCATAGACTATTCTGTCCAATGAGGAATTTATACATTTTATTACACAAATAACTGCACAGGAGCAAAACAATAATGTCTGACTAAATGCTTCTTCTGCATATTACTCTCAATACCTTATCATATACTTTCAAAAAAGACCTACAGGTCATTCTGATGCACTGTGTGGGATGTGAGCCACAAGTTTACATGTATGTGTTCTGCTCTTCAGTTTTCAAAATACTTTCTTATCCATGATCTCACTGATTCTTAAGACAACTTAGTGAGGTAGGCAGAAGAAGTATATATCTCTGCATTATATTTAAGGAAAATTTGGAAGGCTCAGATACATAAACTTAATAATGGAACCAGGACTTGAAATCAGGTTTTCTGTCTCTTTGTCACCCTGACCAGTCTTTTTCCTGTACCCAGAACAATTTCACAATACCAATGAAAAGATGATGATAATAATAATAGGAAAAAATATTAATAATAATTTAACAAGAATGTAAAACGTTAGCCTTTCAATTTTCTTGGATTTCCCAAAGGAGCCTAAAAACTAAGAAAAATAAATATCATATGTATTTCCATCAATCTGGACTAGCTTCTGCTGTGAAGACAAACAATCCCAAAATATGAGTGGTTTGGCTCACAAAAGCATATTTCTTATTCACACACATTACCAATGCATATCAGCAAGGAGGCTCTGCTCATTCTGGTCATTCAGAGTCCCAGACTTATGAAAGTACAATCTCAACACTTACTTTTATGGCCACTGCAGCAGTGACTTTTAAAATTTTTGCCTAGAAGATTTTCATTAATATTCCATTGGACAAAACAAGTAACATGGCCTTATCTAACCTTGTAGTAGGTAAAGATGTACAATTTTATTCAGTGCCAAGGAGGAAAGACATAAATATCTAATGAAGAACATGAGTGACTATTTTGCTTGGATTCAGTTTTTTATTTTTGTACTTTTTGTAAAGTCAAGGTCTCACTTTGTCACCCAAGCTAGAGTGTAGTGGTGCAATCTTGTCTCACTGCAGACTCCACCATCTAGGCACAAGAGATTTTCTCACTTCAAACCCCCGAGAAGCTGAAACTACAGGCATGCACCACCATGCCCGGTCAATTTTTTTAAGTTTTTTCTAGAGGCAGAGTCTTGCTATGTTGCCCAGGCTTGTCTTGAGTTCCTGGCCTCAAGCGATCTTGCCTCAGCCTTCCACAAATTGTTGAGATTACAGGTGTGAGCCACCATACCCGGCCTCACGAGTGACTATTACCACCAACCCAAATATCCTTAAGTGGACTTCTGGATCACTCACAAAAACACTCAAAGAGAACTATGAAATAGAATTAACCCATCACCCAACTCCCATCTATTTAAGGAGCTGAGATTGGAGAACCTTAGAGGATTTCTTTGGAGAATTTTTGGTGTACTAAGTCCTTCCCTTCTCTGTCCCTCTTGGAGGAGTCATACGGAATGTTTTTCTTCATCCTATGCCAAATGAGAGGGAATTTAAGGGGTAAGCATTTACACAGCAAGTATTCCTGGAGTTTGGGAGACATAGGACTAGTATTTAATTCACACTTGGGAAGACTGGAAGTATGGGGCCATGGTTGTACTGCCTGTTCCACAGCATTGCCAAAAGAAGGCCACATGGGAAGAGAGCAGTGCCTCCTCCAGAAAGCAAGCCAATAGAGTGGGCCGTTCTGGGGAACAGACGTCATCCAAGAGTTAGGTAGCCAGACAGAGATCACTTTTAAAAGGAACACCTCCCCCAAAGAGGTGAAATAAGTCCAAAATAGTATTTGTGTGGAATGGACTGAGTCTGAGGAAAGGGTAAGAAGTCGGCAGCCTGAAAAGGGTCACCATCATCAGGAATACTAGTCAGAGATCCTCAGTGGAAGGCTCTCTAAGAAATACGCACAAGTTGACCTTGAGAGATAAAAATGACCATCAAGCTGTTTGATAAGCTGCATGCTAAGTTTTTTATCCATATATCAGTTAATTTCTCATACTTTATGAAGTCAGTTCTGTTCTTATCCCTGTTTTATAGATGCTGAAACTGAGTCATAGACAGGTTAAGTAACTTGTCCAGGGACTTAGAGATAATAAGTGACAGAGCCAGGATTTGAACTAAGACTGTTCAACTCCATAGCATAGCACCTAAATATCTAGCTGTCTGGACTTCCTTCTGTGATGATGGTCCATGTGTTTCTCCTATGAAAAATTAAGAGCTTTTCACACACTCATTTTGACCACGTGACATGACTTTAACCAAGATTATCTGTGAGACTGAATCAAAATCTAGGTCTGGGAAATCAAGAAACACACATTTTAGGAGGCTCTGGTAACTTTTGTTATAGTATGGTACCATACAAATTGTTTTCTTACTACCTTTCATCTGAAAAATGAAATATAATAGCCTTCTAAGAGACAGTGCAGGCTTTAATAAATTATAATTTAAGCCGGACTCGGTGACTCAGCCTGTAATCTCACACTTTGGGAGGCTGAGGTGAGTGGATTGCTTGAGCCTGCGGGTTCGAGACCTGCCTAGGCAACTTGGAGAGACCTCATCTCTACAAGTCAAAAAAAATTAGCTGGGTGTGGTAGCGCGTGCCTGTAGTTCCAGCTACTTGGAAGGCTGAGGCAGAAGGATCGCCGGAGTCCAGCAGGTCGAGGCTGCAGTGGCCGGGAGCGGCCACTGCACTCCAATCTGGGTGACAGAGCGAGATTCCAACTCAAAAAATAAATAATACAAAATAAAAAAATTAAAAAATAAATTATAATCTACTTGTATTAAAATGAGTTATTTAAAAAGAAAATAATATCGATTTCTCTAAGTCCTGAAGTATTTAGTTATACATTGGCCTGAAGAGTTACAAACATACAAACACCCCATACATGACAAAATATACAAGATGTGTGGTGTAGTGTGTGGTCTCTCATTAATTTCACGTCTACAAATATCAAATACATACTCAATACTGCCCTACTTCATTCCTAGCAATCCACCATACTCCTCTAATAATTTTTTCTTTCATTCACCAAAATAATTATTTCACTTCATCTTCTCTTCTCAAACTTCCCCCTCTCTTCCCTTATCAGTCTCAACTCATGAACAGAACTTCAGAGACTTATGGGACAATAGTAAAATAACCAATATGGGTACTATCAGAATCCCAGAGGAGAGGAGAAAAAAAGAGGGTAGGACACTCTACTTCCCAATATCAAAATCTGTATTAGTTTCCTGGGACTGACGTTAGCAAATACCAAAAACTATGTGTCTTGAAACAACAGAAATTTAATATCTCGTAGTTCTGGTGGCTAGAAGTTCAAAATCAAGGTCTTGGCAGAGTCATGCACTCTCTGAAAGGGAAGGGGAAAATACTTCTTTGCTTCTTCTTAGCTACTGGTACTTTGATGACAATCTTTGGTGTTCCTTGTTTAATAGCTGCAGTACTTCAATACCTGTCTCCAACATCATATGGCATTCTCCAAGTGTGTATCTCTGTCTCTGTGTCTCTTTCCTTCTTATATAGACACCAGTCATATTGGATTAAAAGTCCAGACTACTCCAGTGTGATCTCATCTACAATGATCCTATCTCCAAGTAAGGCCACATTCTGAGGTGTTGGGAGTTGATATTTCAACATTTGGGGGTGAGACACAATGCAATACATAATTACAACTCCATCTGATATTCAAGACAAGAATATTTTAAAGTAGGAGGGTAAAAAGACCTGAATGGAAGTAAAGTTTTCACATTTCATTCAAGTTGATAAAACTTTGATACCAGGATACCAGAAGGCTGTAAAAAGTCACATAATTATACTGTAACACCCAAAACAACCACTAAGAAGGTTATACAAAGTAATACACCCCAAAACACTATAAATAAGTCTATTTAAAATAGTAGAAATTGATCAAGTAACTCATAAGAAGACAGGAAGAGAAAAACAAAAGAACAAGAAACAGTGGAAATAAGCAGAAAATAAATAATAAAATGACATACTTAAGCATTAACAAATCAATAATCACCTCAAATGTATATAGTCTAAATGCACCATTCAGAAAGCAAAGATTGGCAAACCATATTTTTTTAAAAACACATACAACATAACTATGCGCTGGTTATTTTTTAAAAACTCGGCAGAAGCGGGGAAGATGGCAGCCAAGCCAATCGGACTCTGTGAGCCCCCATGTGAGTGAATGAGTGTATGGGAAATTTTGTGTATGTGCTGGTGAGCCAGTGGGTGTGTGAGTGGCTGACAATAAAGGCTAGGGAGCTAACAGCCAGTGCTCTCCTGGTGCAGCAGCTGGTGCCACAGCGTGTGGGCTAGAACCCTAGCGATTCCCGGGATGCAGAAGCCAAAAGTCATTTTCTCTTTCTTTTCGATCTATCCTTTTTTTTAAATCAGCAAACCCTCCCTGGCAAGAAAGCACTGGGAGAGACTAAGTGGGGCTCATGAGTGGGAAGCCAGGCCCCTTGTGCAACAACAGGTGCTGCAGCCTCTCTACTTCATCCCTGGCTCTTCCCAAGTCGCAGAAGCTGAGCACTATTGCTTTTTTCAAAACTGACAGACGTTTTCCTTTGGAAAAGCGGCAGGGAGACACTATTGCCCCAGGTGCTCCCTCACCATTGAAGCAGGAGAGAGATTGCTCCAGGCTTTACCTCATCACTTCAGCACCTTTCAGGGCACTGGAAGGAGCTGCAGATGGAGTCCAGAGGAAAGTTCCCATGAAAGAGGACAAGAGAGGCACCCCACTACCATACAGAAGGTGGGGCAGGAAAGTGCTCCAACTTCCTCATTAAGAACCAACAGATCCATCTCTGTGACTGATGGATCAACTACTCAAGGCTTGATCCTGGCCCAAAAGGAATATCCTGAGAGCACAAACTTCAGAGGGACCTGACTAGTACTGAGTTCCAGGTGCCCAACCAACTACCCTGATCCAGCTATGGAACAAAGGGTGTGGCCAAAAAAGGAGGAGGAAGAACTCCAAAGAGATCAGTGTGCCCCATCCCCCCTCTTTATTTGAATTTCAAAAACTACAAGAGACAGCAAAGCTTCCCATCCACCATCCTATTTCAAAATAGAACAAATCCAGAGCCTGGATCAGGGGAGAATAGAGGTCTGAGCAAATGTCAGAAGGGAAATCCTCTCCCACTGACACTGAATAACAGAACTAAAAAGAAAAACAAGAGATCTGTCACAAATAAGGAAAAGCCAAAGGAAGACCTCAGGCAATTTCAAGTGTACCAATGACAAAACTCCTGAAAAATCAGAACCTGGTGCCCAAACAGTGGGACTCACCAAAGACTGTCTCCAGAATACAACAGGGATTAGGGAATGGTTGGAAAGAGTGAACATGACTCAAGAAAGACAACATGCAACACTGAAAGAACTTGTAACAGAGATTTTGGCAAAAAAAAAATTCATCCAGGAAATAAATAACAAGCTGTTAAGCATAGAAAGCAGAATTAATCTAGCTGAAGAACGAATCTCAGAACTTGAAGACCAGAACATGGAATTAACCTGATCTGTAAAAAACATAGAAAGAAGACTCAGAAAGAAAGAACAATGCCTACAAGAGATGTGCGATTATATCAAGAGGTTGAACCTATGCCTAATTGGTATCCCAGAAGAAGAAAGGAAAATGGAGAAAAATTTGGAGCAAGTATTCCAGGAAGTAATCCAAGAAAACTTTCCCCATCTCACCAGAGATGTGGCCAGCCAAGCACAAGAGATTCAGAGAACCCCCATAAGACATCAAATGAGAAGACCAACGCTTAGACACATAGTAATTCGCCTACACAAAGTAGGCACAAAAGAAAAAATCCTAAAGGCAACAAGAGAGAAAGGTCAGACTATCTACTGGGGAAAACCACTCAGAATAGCAGCAGACCTATCAGCAGAAACACTACAACCAAGAAGGGACTGGAGCCCTATATTCAAATTCCTCAAAGAAAAACAATTTCAACCAAGAATTTCCTATCCAATCAAGCTCAGCTTCATCAGTGATGGTTAATTAAAATCCTTCCCAGACATCCAACCCCTAAGAGATTATGCAGCTTCCAGACCAGCTCTACAGGAGACACTTAAAAAGGTATTAAGGGGGTACCTGCATGGTCAATGTTTGTATACCTAACCCTGAATTGTATACCACACCTTTACATTAAAAATTTAAAATATAACAATAATAATAATAATTTGGCTCTTGATGAAACCATCATGAAAAAGGTATTAAGCACAGAAGAAAGAAGAAAAAGATTGACCACACACTTCCCAAGAGAGCAGCAGAGCACAGAATCAGCAGAGAATACGGTGCAACAAGAAACTTGAAAAAACACAATACATTAACCCCAAAACCAAAAGAAACTAAGCAAACAAAGGAAAAACTTCATAAGAACCTCATGACAGGGATAAACAGTCATATTTCAATAATCAGTCTGAATGTGAATGGACTAAATGCACCACTGAAAAGACAGAAAGGCGGACTAGATAAAAAACCGTGACCCAATTATTTGCTGCATCCAGGAGACTCATCTCACTTCAAGGGATACATGCAGACTCAAAGTTAAAGGTTGAAAAATGAGTTTCCAGGCAAATGGATCACAAAAGAAGGCAGAAGTTGCCATCTTAATATCAGACCTTTAAGCTATCAAAAATGTAAAAAAATGCAAAAGGACACTACATAATGACAAAAGGTACAATCCATCAACAAGAAATATCCATCCTACACATATACACACCCAACACAGGAGCACCAGCATTTATAAAACAACTACCAAGTAAACTAAAAAAGATATTGACTCTAACACTATTATAGCAGGGGACATGAATACCCCGCTGACAGCCCTAGATAGATCATTGAGGCAAAAAATCAATAAGCAGATACAGAAACTAAACCTGACACTTGACCAAATGGACTTAACAGATGATACCTACAGATTATTCCACCCAACAACCACAGAATAATCATTCTACTCATCACTACATGGAACATACTCCAAGTTTGATCACATCCTTGACCATAAATCAAGCATAAGCAAATTCCATAAGGTTGAAATTTTGCCATGTACATTCTCAGACCACAGTGGAATAAAAATAAATACCAACACCAACAACATTTCCCCAAAGCACTCAAAGACACAGACACTAACTAGAATGATGCTGAACAACTACTGGGTCAACACTGAAATCAAAGCAGAAATTGAAAGACTCCTGGAAACAAATGAAAATGAAAAAACACCTTACCAAAACCTCTGGGATGCACTGAAATCAGTTCTCAGAGGGGAATTTATATCTCTATGAGCACACATCAAGAAAATGGAAAGATCAGAAGTTGAGAGACTAACAAATCACCTAAGGCAGCTGGAAAGAGAAGACCACCAAAACCCCAACTTCAGCAGAAGAATCCAAATCACAAAAATAAGTGCCCAAATATGGGACATAAAAGACAAAATATCATAGAAAACATCAACAAAACAAAAAGTGGGTTCTTTGAAATAATTAACAAGATTGATGGACCCCAGCCAACATGACCAAGACAAAAGAGAAAAAGCCCACATAAACACAATCAGAAATACAAAAGATCAAATCACACCTGACACTGAAGAAATACAGAAGATTATCAGAGATTATCATGTACACTTGTATGGAAGCAAACTTGATAACCTAAATGAAATAGAAAACTTTCTGACATCACACAACCTCCTCAGGTTGAAACAAGAAGACATTGAGACACTAAATAGACCAATAACAACCCAGGAAATTGCCTCTGTCATACGAAAACTACCTACCAAGAAAGGCTCTGGACTGGATGTCTTTCCAGCAGAATTCTACAAAACGTACACGGAGGAGCTGATACCAATACTACTGAAAGTATCCAAGCAATTGAGAAAGATGGAATTCTCCCCAAATCATTCTACGAAACTAACATCACACTGATACCCAAAATCAGGTAAAGATCCAACAAAAAAAGAGAACTACAGGCCAATATCCCTTATGAACATAGATGCAAAAATCCTCAACAAGATTCTAGCAAATCATATCTAAAAACACATCTCAAAAATCATCCACCATGACCAAGTAGGCTTCATCCCCAGGATGCAGGGCTGCTTCAACATTCGCAAGACCATAAATGTCATTAAATAGATCAACAGATGTAAAAACAAGAACCACATGATTATCTGATTAGATGCAGAAAAAGCTTTTGATAAAATCCAGCCTCCCTTCTGGATAAAAACCCTCAAACGCCTAGGTATAGAAGGAACATACCTCAAAATAGTAAGTGCCATCTATGTTAAACCCACAGCTAACATATTGCTAAATGGACAGAAGCTAGAAACATTTCCCCTGAAAACTGGAACAAGGCAAGGTTGCCCACTCCCAACCCTCTTTTAAATATTGTGTTGGAAGTTCTAGCTCGAGCAATTAGACAAGAGAAGGAAATCAGGGGTATCAAAATAGGAAAAGAGGAAGTCAAGTTATCCCTCTTTGCTGATGATATGATCCTATAACTTGAAAAACCAAGAGAATCTGTCAAAAACCTGCTTGCACTGAAAAAGGACTTCGGCAAAGTCTCAGGGTGCAAAATAACTGTGCAAAAGACAGTTGCATTTCTATACACCAACAACAAGCAGGCAGAGGCCCAAATTAAAAACACAATCCCATTCACAATAGCCACACAAAAAAAAGAAAAACCTCAGCATCTTCCTAACCAGAGAAGTGAAAGACCTTTGCAATGAGAACTACAAAATGCTGCTCAAAGAAATCCAAGAAGACACAAACAAATGGAAAAAGATTCCATGCTCATGGATAGGAAGAATGTTAAAATGTCCATCCTATCAAAGGCAATCTCCAGATTCAATGCAATACCCATTAAGTTACCAACATCATTCTTCTCATACCTGGAAATGACAATACAGAAATTCATATGGAAACATAAGTGACCACAAATAGCCAAAACAATCCTTAGCAAAAGAAACAAAGCAAGAGGCATCACACCTCCAGACTTCAAACTTTACTGTAAGGCTACAGTAATCAAAACAGCCTGATATTGGCACAAGAATAGGCACATAGACCAGTGGAACAGGACAGAGATTCCGGAAGCAAAGCCTCAATTTCTCAACCAACTCATCTTCGACAAAGCCTCCACCACCTACCACTGGGGAGAGGAGAAACTATTCAGTAAATGGTGCTGGGAAAACTGACTGACCACATGCAGAAGATTGAAACAGGACCCCTACCTATCACCATACACAAAAATTAACTGTAAGTGGATCAAAGACCTAAGCGTAAAACCTCAAACTATAAGAATCTTAAAAAATGCAGGAGACATGCTTATGGAAATTATCCTTATGGAACTGGCAACCAATTCCTATTCAGAACCCTAAACTCCAATACCTTAAGAAATAAGATAGACAAGTGGGACCTCATCAAACTAACAAGTTTCTGCAAAGCAAAAGAAACCATCAAGAGAGTAGGGAGACAGCCCACAGAATGGGAAAAAATATTTGCCAACTGTATATCTTACAAAGGTCTAACATCTAGGATCTACAAGGAAGTCAAATGCACCGAAAGAAAAAAACAAACAGCCCCATTAAAAAGTGGGCAAAAGACATGAATAGACACTTCTCAAAAGAAGATATACGGGCAGCCAACAGACACATGAAAAAGTGCTCAGCCTCACTCATCATCAGAGAAATGTAAATCAAAGCCACATTGAGATACCACCTAATCCCAGTAAGAATGGCCATCATTAATAAAACAAAAAACAACCGATGCTGGCGAAGATGTGGAGAAAAAGGAACGCTTCTACACTACTGGTGGGAATGCAAACTAGTGCAACCTCTTTGGAAGATAGTGTGGTGTTTTCTGAAAGAACTAGAAATTGACCTTCCATATGACCCAACAATTTCCTTACTGGGAATATACCCAGAGGAACTCAAATCATTCTACACAAAAGATACCTGCACAGACATGTTTGTTGCAGCTCTGTTCACAATAGCAAAAACATGGAACCAACGATGTTACCCATCAAAGCTGGGCTGGATAAAGAAAATGTGGCACATATACCCAATGGAATATTATGCAGCCATAAAGAAGGACAAATGTATGGACTTCGCAGCAACTTGAATGGATTTGGAGTCGATCATACTCAGTTATCTATCACAGAAACAAAGAACAGAGTACCATATGTTCTCACTCATAAGCGGATCTTGAACAAGTATAATACTAAAAGAAAGCATTTGGCAGTAATGGGAAACTGTCAGGGGAGGGAAAGCATTTGGCAGTTGAGGGAAACTGCTAGGCGAGGGAGGGGCATACCTCATCAACAAGGGTACCTACATAATCAATGTTTGTATACCTAACTCTGAATTGTACCCCACATCTTTATAATTAAAAAATAATAATTAAAAAACTCACTTCAAATTTAATGATATAGGTAGGTTAAAAGAAAAAGGTGAAAATAGATATATCATGAAATCATTAATTTAAAAAATAGAAGTGACCGAAAAATGATAAAGTAGATTCATAGATACCAAAAATCTTTACATATGATAAAAAGATTAATTCACTAAGATTTCATGATTCTCAAAGTGTGCATATCAAAAACCAGGCTCAAAATGTATAAAGGAAAAATTTATAGCGCTTAAAGGAGTAGACAAATACACAATTATAATTAGGGACTTCAATTCTTCAACTCTTAGCAATTGATAGAACTACTGCACAGAAAATCAACAGGGATATAGAAGTGATCGATGCCATCAACTAACAGGATCTAATTGGCATATATAGGAAACTCTAACCAACAACAGTAGAATACATGTTTTTAAGTGCTCCTGGAACATTCACCAAGATAGACCATTTAGGCCAGAAAACAAACTTTAACAAGTTTAAAAGAATTGAAATCATACAGTGTATTCTCAGACCTTAATGGAATCAAACTAGAATTTTTTTTTTTTTTTTTGAGTTGGAGTCTCACTCTGTCACCCAGACTGGAGTGCAGTGGCCGCTCCCGGCCACCGCAGCCTCGACCTACTGGGCTCCGGTGATCCTTCTGCCTCAGCCTTCCAAGTGACTGGAACTATAGGCACGCGCCACCACGCCCGGCTAATTTTTTGATTTATTGTAGAGATGAGGTCTCGCTTGCCCAGGTGGGTCTCAAATCGACAGGCTCAGGCAATCCACTCACCTCAGCCTCCCAAGGCAAACTAGAATTGAATAATAAAAAGACAACAGGAAAATTGTGAAACCCTGGAAATCAAACACACTTCTAAATAATCCATAAGTCAAAGAGGAAGTCTCAAAGGAAAAGAAATACATAAAACAAAATGAAAATGAAAATATAAAGCATCAAGATGTGCAGAATGCAGCTAAAATAGTGGTAAGAGGGAAATTTGTAGAACTAAATGCTTCCACTAGAAAACAGGAAAATTTCTCAAAACACTAATAAGTTGCTATCTCAAAAAACTGAAAATTCTTATCACTGAGTTTTTTTATTTAAAAAAGAAACTAGAAAAAGAGCAAAACAAACTTAAAGCAAGCAAAAGGAAGGAAATAATAAAGATGAGAAATTTAAAAAATTAAAAACCAAAATCTAGCTCTTTGAAAAGACCAGTAAATTTCATGTGAGTCTACATTATCTCAAAATGAAAAGTTTAATTAAAAATAAATTTTAAAAATAAAGTACTTTTTAAAGCAGTAAAAATAAAGAGCATTAATTATTGGTGGAAATGTACATGATACTCAAATGTTACTTTTCCTGATCATCCTATTTTAAATTATCCCTCCATACTTGTATCAGTCAGGGCTTTTCAAAGAAACGCACAATGGAGAAATAAATAAATATCCATATATTTATAAATATATAATTAGATATAGAAGATATAGAAGTCATTTATAAAATTTATTTTAAGGAATTGGCACACATGATTGTAGGGGCTGGCAAGTCTGAAATTTGTAGGACTTGTTGGCAGGCTGAAAACTCAGGCAGGGGTTGATGCTGCAGTCTTGACTTGAAAATCTGTAGGGCAAACCAGCAGGCTGGAAACTTGGCAGAATGTGATGTTTCAGTCTTAACAGAATTTCTTTGCCAGAAAACTTCAGGTTTGGCTCTTACAGACTGCAACTCATTGGATGAGGCCCATTCACATTATCAAAAGTAATCTCTACTTTAAATCAAATTATTCCAGACATTAACCACACTTACAAAATGCCTTCATAGAAACACCCAAATTGGTGTTTGATTAAATAACTGGGTACTTCAAACTAGCCAAGTTGACATATAGAATGAACTATCACAATCCACCCTTTGCCAATTGACATCCATGCACATATCTCCAAATAAAGACAATAGCAAAGTTACACTTCCACCTAACAAGACACAACTATTCTGTGTATATCTGAAAATGTGCTAACCTATTTCTCATAAGAGAATGTAAAGTCCTTGAATGATGTTTACTCCTCTCCTTGATGTTCTATAACTTAAATACTGTGATGTAAAGTTAACTATTATTGATATATTTTATATGATAAGGGGATAAGAAAGGGAAGAAAACAAAAACATAAATATATACATCAACAAATATATTTATGACAATATAAGGAAGAAATACTTATAATAATTACAGTCCTTATTTCTGTGACTGATATCCTGCAACTGGTAGTTGGTATGTATGTACATATGTATGTATGTATGTATGTATGTATGTATGTATTTTTTGAGTCAGAGTCTCACTCTGTCACCCAGACTGGAGTGCAGTGGCACACTCACAACCACCCCAGCCAAGACCTGCTGGGCTCAGGCGATCCTTCCACCTCAGCCTTCCAAGTAGCAGGAACTACAGGCGCACGCTACCACACCCAGCTACTTTTTTGATATATTGTAGGCACGAGGTCTCACCAAGTTACCCAGGCTGGTCTCGAACCCTTGGGCTCAGGCAATCCTCTCGACTTGACCTCCCAAAGTGCTGGGATCACAGGCTTGAACCACTGTGCTCGGCCAGAAGTTGGTATTTAAAACAACATTCTTCCACCTTCCATTCCATATTCCCTTTGCCCTAAGCAAATACTTCAACTGTTCATAGTTCTTTGCTTTGTGGGGTGACCCAAATCTTCATTCCTGAAATGTCTGAGCCATTAGTAGTTTTGTTGATTTGGAATATTATAATTATTTTTAGAGATAGGATCTCTGTGTTGCCTAGGCTGGCTTCAGATTCCTGAGCTCAGATGATCCTCCCACCTAAGCTTCCTGAGTAACTGGGACTATAGGCGCGTACGACCAGGCTCAGCCGTAGTTTTCCATTGATCTTAATCACAGTGCATGGTAGTGCTAAGAGACAACCTCTAAGGGGTCTACTGTATTCCAGACATTCTCTTCCTTGCCTCCATTGTGAAGTAGTAGCCCAATGAGTTGTAAGCTTTTCTTTAGTAAGATCAATCACTCTAGCTAGTACAATAACTCCTTTTGTTGCCTGTTGATTTAGAGGCACAAGTAGCCCAAAGGAGCAAGGTGATGATCTTAACTTCCAATTCAATGGAATCATTGTTGTATCTCCTGGTGGAAGCACCCCACTCTTTGAATTAGGACCTCAATGACAGCAAAGCATAAGTTCATGGGGACAGGAAGCAAAATTTGTGCTAGTGGATAACCAGGGTATGGTGAGTGGTGCCACTCCCATTTCCACACCTTGATTCCTGGATCTGTGAATCCTGGCTACAGGGGAAAGAGCGCCATATATTGGACACTGATTTAAAGCATATACAGCCTCCTGAAGTTATTGTTGCCTAGTTAGTACTGTAACTGAGTCTTCGGGGGGCTATTCTATCAAGGTAGCTGCTTTAGGATGGTGGGGAACATGGTAAAGCCAGTGAATTCCATGAGCATGGGCCCATTGCCCCACTTCATGTGCAACGTCAGTTCCTGGATCAGAAGCAATGTTATGTGGAATACCATAGTGGTATACAAGGTGTTTTGTAAGTCCACAGATGGTAGTTTTGGTACATTGTGTGCAAAGAAGATAAATCCATATCTAGAGTGTCTATTCCAAGAAGAATAAAATGCTATCCCTTCTATGATGGAAGTGCTTTAATTTAATCAATATGACACCAGTAACTGGCCAGTCATCTTGGGGAATGACTCAGTAATGGGATTTGCTGTTGGCAGATTGAGCACTCAGTAGTAGATACAGACAAGTGAATTGGTGAATTAAAGTCCATGTTGCTGAACCCATGGATAATTTCTATCACTACTATCATGACCACTTTGCAAATGAGCCCATTGGGTAATGACAGGAGTAGCTAAAAAGAAGTTGCTTACTGGTATCCACAGAACACATCCTATTATACTTGATTATAAAAATCCTCCTCTACTGAGGTTACTCTCTGGTTAGCACTCACATGGGGAACAAATATCTTCAGATTTCTTTTGCCCATTCAGAGAGGTCTACCCACATATTTTTCCCTATACTCCTGTATCACCAATTTTCCAATCACATTTCTTCTAAGCTCCTGACCTAAACTATTGGACAAGGTTGGTGAATCAGTGTACACTCATACTTCTGGTAATTCCTCCTTCCAAGTGAAAATAAACAACCAGTTGCAATGTGCAATGCTCAACATTCTACCTATGGGAGAGATTTCCCTTCATCATTGTGTTTCAAGGACGTCTCAGAAAGGGGCTATAGTGGTAGCATATCATGTAAAACCATCTGTACAACTGGATCTGTTTTCTTTTCTTAATTTACCTTATCATAGAGAACTCCTGAGAGGCTGTAGGTGCAGGCTTGAAGAGAGTAGGTAGTATGTCAAGAGTGGGGGCCATGGGCATTTGGGCCACTTCTTCATGTAACTTACTTGTGCCTTCAGGGCCTAATCAAGGCCAACATTATATACCACCTCCATTTGATGATGGAATGCAGGTGCACATGCCCAATTTTACAGTGTGATTGGTCAGATAATGCCCAGTTCATGAGGAACATCTCAGAATACATTGTAACTTGGTAACCCAAGGTTAAGTGTTAAAGTCTCTACTAAGGTCCAGTAGGAAGCCAAAAGCTGTTTCTGGAAAGTAGTTATCTTATCTGCAGAGAATAGCAGGGCACTGCTCCAAATTACTAAACGTATACGCTGCAATTCACGTATAAGGGCCTGCCAAAGGCTCCAAACAGCCTCCCTATCTGCTACTGACATGTCAAGCACTGTTGGATCTGCTGGAACATATGATCCAAGTGGCATAGCAGCTTGCGTGACAGCCTGGACCAGTTACAGAACCTTCTCTTGTTCTGGGCCCCACTCAAAACTAACAGTTTTTTAGGTGACTCTGTAAATGGGTCAGAGAATTACAGTCAAATGAAGAATATCCTGCCTCAAAAGTTTAAAGAGACCCCATGTTTGCAACTTTTTTGGTTGTAGAAAGGGCCAGATGCCTTAGAGGGGATATCTTTATATACCCAGATGCCTTACAGGGGATATCTTTATATACTCCATATCACTGGGTCTGTAGAAAATTTTTTTTTGAGTTGGAGTCTCACTCTTGTCACTTAGGCTGGAGTGCAATGGCACGCTCATGGCCACCGCAGCCTCGACCTGCTGGGCTCCAGCGATCCTTCCACCTCAGCCTTCCAAGTAACTGGAACTACAGATGCACGCCACCACACTCGGCTAGATATTTTGTGATTGACTGTAGAGACGAGGTTTCACCAAGTTGCCCGGGCAGGTCTCGAACCTCTGGGCTCAGGCAATCCTCTTGTCTCAGCCTCCCAAACTGCTGGGATTACAGGCTGAGCCACTGTGCCCAGTCAGAAATTTTACTGAGATGGAAATTTTCTGATTTTTATTTGGATTTATTTCCTACCCTCTGACATGTAAATGTCTTTCCAATAATTCTAGAGTAGATACTACTGCTTGCTTACTAGGTCCAATCAGCATTTCATCATCAATGCAATGAATCGGTGTTGTGTCCTGTGGAAGAGGAAGGCAAACAAGGCCCCTGTGGACTAAATTATGACATAGGGTAGAGAGTTGATATATTCTTGGGATAGAATTACTGACTTTGCTTGCTAAAAGCAAACTTCTTCTGGTGGTCCTTACTAACAGGCATTGAGAGAAAAGGCATTTACCAGATCAATAACTGCATATCAGATATCAGAAGATGTATTAGTTTGCTCAAGCAATGAAACTGTATCTGGTGCAGCAGCTGCAATTGGAGTCACCACCTGGTTAAGCTTATGATAATCCACTGTCATTTTCCAAGATTCATTTTATGTTTTCTTTTTTTAATTGACAAATAATAATTGTACATATTTATGGGGTATAATGTGATGTTTCAATAAATGTACACATTGTATAATGATCAAATCATGATAATTATCATATCCATCACCTTAAACATTTATCATTTCCTAAAAATATGAAATGCTTTGCGAATGTTCATGTCATCCTTGCTTAGGGGCCATGTTAATCTTCTCTGTATTGTTCCAATTTTAGTATATGTGCTGCTGAATTAAGCACAAGATCCATCTGTTTTCTGCACAAGCCAAATAGGCAAGTTGAATGGGGGTGTGGTGGAAATCAAGTCCTTGATGGTGGCACTAACCTCTGCAGTATCTCCAGAAATGCAGTATTGCCTTTGGCTTATTATTTTAAGTAGTGGTAGTTTTAGTGGCTTCCACTTTGCCTTTCCTACCACAATAGCCCTTAATCCACAAGTCAGGGAATCAGTGTGGGGATTCTGCCAGCGGCTGACTATGTTTATTCTAATAACACATTGCAGAATTGGAAAAATAAACCACAGGATGAATTCAAGGACCTACTGAGTACACTGTGCGGTAGACTTGAGCTAAAACTCCATTGGACACCTTGCCTCCAAGAGCCCCTACTCTGACTGGTGGGTCACAGTGACATTTTGGGTCTCCTGGAATTAGTGTCAGTTGAAAGCTGAGGTTTGGTAATTCTGAAAAGTCTGATTATTTCACTTTCCCCAGTGTCTTCTTTACCACTGTAAATAGTCATTTGTTCATTTAAACCTAATCAGATCAGAGAAGCAATTCCAGATACTTCGTAACTGATTTAGAAAACTTAAGATTCTCCTCTTCTAGAACCACTTTTGGTACCAAAACCTATATCAGTAAGAGTTATCCAGAAAAATAGGGTACATATATCCTATTTATATTTATAAGAGATTTATCATAAGGAATAAGCTCATGCAATTGTGGGGGCTGGTAAGTCTGAAATCCTCAGGGCAGGCCATCAGGCTGTAATCACTACAGGAGATGATGTCTTGAGGCAGAATTTCTTCTTCTCCAGAAAACGTTAGTTTCCTCTATGGCTTTCAA
This sequence comes from Carlito syrichta, assembly GCF_000164805.1. Classification (NCBI taxonomy): domain Eukaryota; kingdom Metazoa; phylum Chordata; class Mammalia; order Primates; family Tarsiidae; genus Carlito; species Carlito syrichta. Next base: position 20,582 of record NW_007231964.1, read on the forward strand.
GTGATCGAATGAAATCCATTCCTTTTTTCCAAGTCAACTGATCATACGTGCTAAGCACATTTATAAAATACCTTCACAACAACATCTAGATTAGTGTTTGATTAAATAATTGGGTAGAATAGCCTAGACAAGTTGACTCTTAAATTAAGTCACAACACCATATTCTCTTTCCTTGCCTTATTTTTCTCTAACTTATCTGCATATAATTTATTACATATATTATTTAGGTATTTTGGATTTTATCTGTCCCCTCCCAACTTCAAAGCAATCTCCAGAAGAAAGGGGTTTCTGTCTACTTTGTTCACTATTTGCTATAGTTTAAATATGTCCCCTTCAAAATTCAAGAGCTAAAACTTAATGACCAATGTGTTGGTATTAAGAAGTGAGGCCTGGGGCAACCCCTTTGGGTCCCCTCCAACTGTGGAGCTTCACTGTCCTCTCAATAAATCCTGCTTTCTCAAAAAAAAAAAAAAAAAAGAGGTGAGGCCTTTGAGAAATGATTAGGTCACGAGGACTCCTCTCCTCATAAATGGGATTAAGGCCCTTAGAAAATGTTCTTCACACAACATTTGGCTCACTTGGCCTTCTGCCCTTCTGTCATACACCACGTGAGGACATGTTTCTGCCCTCTAGAGGATGCAGCGGCAAAGTGCCATCTTGGAAGCGGTGAGCAGCCCTCACCAGACGACTGAACCTGCCAGTGTCTTGATCTTGAGATTTTCAGCCAATAGAACTGTGAGTAAATAAATTTCTGATCTTTAGAAATTGCCTAGTCTTAAGTATTCTATTATAACAGTACAAACAAAGACACTGTTGTATACATAGTTCCTAGAATAGTATCTGGCACATATTTTGTAATAAATAAATATTTGTAGAAAAAGTGAGTGAGTGTGTTGAACTTATTCAGAAAGCAACCTGGCAATATCTAGTACTATTGAAGATGTGTACATATGGATGTTCATTGTAGCATAGTTTAGAATACCAAAATGTTAAAAGTCAGCCAAATGTCCATTAATGGTGGAATGGATTTTTAGAAATTGTGTTGTATTCATACAACGGAATTATCTTGTTCAGTTAAAATGAGTTAAATAAAACTCCATGGAGAAACGTAGATAAATTTTTAAAACAAAATAATGAATAGAAAAAAACAAGTTGCAAAGTGATACGTACACTATAATACTATAAAATTTAACGAGACACAAGACAATACTATATAATGCTTATGGACCAGGAGGTCAAGGCTTATGGATGCACTGAATATAGGAGGGGAAGCTTGCCAATATCGGGTTATCTGTAGGGAGACAAAGTGATTGATGAGTGGGGACTTTAATTTTTTCCATAATATTTTATTCTTTAAAAAATCAAGAAATTTAACATTCATTAAGTCTGGATGGTAGAAATATGAGTGTCCAATTGTTTAACTTTTGTGTGTTTGACACATTAATAATTAATAATAATAATAATGCAATGTAATATAAAACAGAAAAGATTCCATTTCAAACAGCAACTACAAAAAACCTTTGTGCTGGCTGGGCGCAGTGGCTTATGCCTATAATCCCAGCACTTTGGGAGGCCAAGGTGGAAAAATTGCTTGAGCCTAGGAGTTCAAGACCAGCCTGGACAACATAGCAAGACCTGGTCTCTACAAAAAATACAAAAATTAGCCAGGTGTGGTGGCAGGCACCCGTATTCCCATCTACTTGGAAGGCTAAGGAAGAAGGGTCACTTGAGCCCAGGAGGTCGAGTCTGCAGTGAACCGTAATCAGGCCACTGCACTCCACCCTGGGTGACAGAGAGAGACCCTATCTCGAAAAAAAATCAAAAGGCAAATTGAAAATTGGGGAAAAAAATGTAAAAGATAACAAGGAGTTAACTTCCTTTATATATGGTTAGTAAAGGAAATGATAAGAATAACAATAGAAAAATGGGCAAAACATATCAATTAACATTGATAGTAAAGTGCATACTATGCTTTCATACAGGTGAAAATGTACACAATTTCAAAACAAAATAAATGCAACCACAAACTATCAAGAGATAGATTTGTATTACTTTTCAGATTTGCAAGGATTTTTAAACATAATAACACACTGTATTGTAAAAGTGTAGGGAAACTGACACTTTTGTGCATTGATGTTGAGAGCACAATCTGTATGATGTTTAGTTTGGTAATATTGAAACAATTTTTAAATGATATATCTTCAGACCTAGCAATACCTAAAGACAAATTTCAATATGTTCACAAAATATATATACAAGGATACTTGTAGCATCATTGTTAATGGCAAAATATTGGACATAATCTAAATATCCATTCATAAGAACCTAGCTAAATAAAAGTTTTGTGTACTCACACTATAGAACACCACCCAGCCATTAAAGATAACTCAACAGTACTATGTGTAATTATGCAAAAGTATCAGTGTAGAAAAAAGATTAATGTTATCTTTTCTTTTTAATTTAATTTAATTTTTCCCAGTTTTAATGAGGTATAATTGACAAATAAAAATTGTATGTATTCAATGTATATGACACGATGATTTGATATATGTATACATTGCAAAATGATTACCTATCAAATTAATTAACATAGCATATCTATCACCACAGTTACCATTGTGTGGGGCAAGGGAAGACACTTAAGATCTACTCTTTTAGCAAATTTCAAGTAAACAATAAAGCATTATTAGCTATAGTCATCATGCTGTACATTAGATCCCAGAACTTATATTTTAAAAGGGTGTAAAACACTATGAATAGTGTGGTGCTAACATCTGTACATTCCTAAGTTCATGAGAGTGATACCATTAAATATTCCATTCAGAAAAAAAATAAAAGGGATGTTTTTCTTTACAGAGGAATAGCAGTTAATAGATATAGAAGAATGATAGATTTAGAAACTAATTATTTTGCAACCCTAGTGTAATAATGGATTTATATAAGAACCATCAATGGATACTAAACTAGTGGATGAAAATTGTTAAAGAAAAAATATGCATAAGGTATCAAAGTGTCACCCACTGATAATTTACTGATTACAAAGGGAACAATGATTTTTGTCAATGGAGAAATTGTAAATAAGTTATCAAACTTAACATCATTATTATTAGAACAGCCTGACATTATTATGTGCCTCCTGACATGATACAACATGAAGTATATAACAGCATCTATGAAACATTTGTGTCCAAAATATTTTTAAAAAAATTTTTTTTTGCTGGGTAGTTTTTCATGTAATAAAATACCACAATTTGTTTAATCCATTTTCCTGTTTCTAATGTTTGACTGTTATGAATACAGCTTCTACATCTTTTTCTTTCTTTTTTTTTTTTGACATATTCTTACTCTTTAGTACAGTGGCATGGTTTGGATACCATAGCTTGTTTTCCCCCCTTTTCTGTTCTGTTTCTCTGCCGTGGCTGCAGATTGAGCTTTGGTGGGTGAGGATTGATTGGGGCTTTAACATGGTACCAGCTGACTGTATTATGTTGTTCTTTACCTTATTCTAATCTACATTCATTGTCAAAGAGGGTATGGTAGTGCAACTAATCTAGAAATGTATGTGACTTGTATGCCTTGCCTCTTAGGCCCCCTTTCCTCTACCTCGTGCTCTTGATTTGGTTCTGAATACTTCGTAGGTAGGTCCTGATCTTGGTTGTGAATTTCAAAGACTCAAAGGGTGATGGACTTTATTGGAAACCAGATAAAGAAGTGTGAGAGCCCAGGATACATAGTTAATATAGCTGCTTCTAGAATTGAAGTGATAGGGGAAAAAAAACTAATGAAATAAATTACCACAAATCCAAAGGAAAAAGTTAGAACAAAAAACAATACACTAAAAAAAGATTGTGGCAGTAATACCTTGGCCTTGAGAATCTGGTTGGCACAGCAACAGCTTAAGGACCTTGGCAGCAGGCAGAGCAACTACAGCATGTTTTAAATGAACAGAGAACCACAACCCAGGAGACTGTTTTAGCTTTAGAAATGTCAGAAAAAACAAACCAAAGAATTATTTGGAAATGAAGGCAAAGAAGGTTTAAGATCTTAGAGGTCAAATAAATACACAATTTTTAAAAGATAAATAAATTACGGATTTTTTTAAATGTGTATTTATTCTTACATGTTTAAACTTCAGTCACCTTCAAAATACGCTCCATTTGAAGCAATACACCTATCAAGATGCTTTTTCCACTACTCAAAATTGAACTCGTCAATTTTGTTGCCTTTTAGTGCTTCTTCTATTTTTTGTTTCATCTCTTCCACACCAGCAAAACTTTTCCCTCTGAGGACTTTTTTCATCTGGGGAAACAAAAAAGTCGCTTGGGGTGAGATAGGGTGAGTAGGGAGGATGGGGCACAGGGGTCATGCCATTTTTGGTCAAAAACTGCTGAACATTCAGCGCGGTGTGGGCAGGTGCACTCGTAAATCGCCCATTATGAAATGAACAAACGCTTTGAAAGAATCTCCAGAAAAACTCACTGAAGTCACAACAAAGTTAGCTGGTTACACTGATGCCGATGGGTTCCTAGAACACTTAGCGGGTGAAGCCTGTACTACAGGGGGTCCATCCCTCCAAAAATAATTCAGTTTTGGGGGATCCCATATATATGGGACACACACATATGTGTGTGTGTGTGTGTATGTGTGTGTGTGTGTGTGTGTGTGTGTGTGTGTTTGACGTACAATATGATATTTTGATATGAACTAAGAAAGAGGATACATTTTCTGTTATTCGATGCAGGAAGATAACTCAGACTCAGCTTTAATTAAAATGAAAAGGAAAAATATAAGAATAAACTGGAATGACCTCCCATTACCTCAGCTCTTCCCACAAGGGAACCCAGATTCAGAAAACTATTGAAGTGCCCTCTAAAAATGTAGACAGTGTTAATATTAAGAACAGATTATAATTCTTTTATTGATGACTGATTACAAAATATTCAGAATAAATCAAGAGAGAGGAGGACCACAATGGCAGCAATGATATGTCAGGTATTATTTAGTGAACTTCAAGTGATACAATGATTATCATTTGAGAAGCAGGATAGTCTGAGCCAGGAAGGAAGATACCTATGGCATTTAGAGTTAGGATTCTCAGGAAGGGGAGGAGAAAATGAAACTCACTAAAGCAGAATTTCAATATATATGGGTCTGGTCTGGGTTAAATAACGAAATGATGCAAAGATACCTCCTAGAAGAAATTACCCTACTTAGGAATATGAAGGAGTAAGGAGGTTTTATTGTAAATATATATGCTTTCTGCAGTCCTAGAACTTCTTTTCTTCATAGCTTTCACTATAGAAGGGATCATATAAGGCAAAACCTGAAGGAGTATATTAGGTCTTAACACATGTCAAGACCACAAAAGAAAAAGAAAGCAAAAGGAAGGACAAAAGGAGCTGTGATCCAGCAAATCATGTTAGTCCTACACAGATAAAGAAGACACCAGACAAGAAATAAATAAGGGAAAAACAGAAATAAATGAAACATTGCTCTACATACTTGCCAGTGGGAGAAAAAAGAAGAAGAAATGAAACAACTAGAAGCATATATGCCACTGCTGCTGGGGTGGGGGGGGGGCGGGGGGGGGCGGGAAGACAGCCAAAAGAATGTTGTACTACAGGTTACAAGAAACCTAGAGAATTTAAACCCCAAGATAAAGCAAGGTTTAGAGAAGAGAGGACGTGACTGAGGATATATTGGTACTTGCTTACTAGCACAGCTTTTGGAAACAACAGCAACAGCTTTAGTTCAGGGATTTGTTCAGGGTACTTTACTTACTGGGTCAATTGTGTGATAACAAGGGATAAATTTCCCCCAAAAAAAGCGGATTTTGTAGGCTTAAGGAACCTACAGCAGACAGCAACAACAGCAGTCATTGTAGCATAGAACAAATCTCTTGCAATCTTGCTAGGGACACATATACAGATATGAGCAGGAGATTGAGGCTGTGAGGACTGCTAAGCCATGAATTTCACTTGGAGAGCCACGTGTTATAAATGTAAGGATGCCTTCTCAGAAGTTGATTAGATTGCTAGGAATGCAGGAGTAAAAAGGAAATGAAGACTTTTAAATATATGAATGGATAATGAAGGAAAAGAGAGGGCCGTTAGGAATGACTGAGGGATTGGAGGGACCACCATCTGATCCAGCAATTACACTACTGGGCATATATCCAAAAGAAAGGAAATCAGTATATCAAAGAAATGTCTGCACTCTCATGTTTATTACATGGAAATTACAGCACTATCCATAACAGCCAAGATGGAATCGATCTAAGTGCCCAACAAAGGATTAATGATTAAAGAAAATGCGGTATAGATACACAATGGAATATTATTCAGTTATTTAAAAAAAGAACGAAGTCCTGTCATTTGCAGCATCATGGATAGAACTGAATGCCATTATGTCAAATGAAATAAGTCAAGCATAGAAAGACAAATATCACATGTTCTCACCCATATGTGGGAGCTAAAAAAAAGTGGATCTCACAAAGATAGCAAGTAGATTGGTGACTACCAAGGCTGGGAAGGCTGGGGGGGAGGTAGAAGACAAAGAGAAGTTGATTAGACAAGGATGCCAATTCTCACCCCTCCTGCTCATCATAGTGCTGGAAGTCCTTGCTAGAGTAATCAGGCAAGAGAAGGAAATCAGGGGTATCCAAATAAGTAAACAGGAAGTAAAGCTATCCCTCTTTACTGATGATATGATTCTATACCTTGGAAGT
>NW_007231965.1:0-9421 GCF_000164805.1 Carlito syrichta
CTTCCAAGTAGCTGGAACTACAGGCGCGTGCTACCACACCCGGCTAATTTTTTATTTATTGTAGAGATGAGGTCTCGCCAAGTTGCCTAGACGGGTCTCGAACCCTCAGGCTCAGGCAATCCACTCACCTCAGTCTCCCAAAGCACGGGATTACAGGCTGAGCCACTGAGCCCGGCTGACTTTCATTTCTTAATTTATTATGGGAGTTTTATTTCAGGTTCCTTAAGACATTTTTTAATAAAGGTGTATCATTTCCACCCCCATTTTTTGGAAATAGCTGTACTATGTGCCTTCTTCTTTTGTGGCTTTCTCTGATTTGTAAACTCTGCTTGGCCAGTATTTCTGTCTTTGGTCCAAAGATTTTTTTTCTTTATGATCTGCTTTCTCTTGTCCTAGTTGACTCTAGTCCCACTCTAGCGAGATCAGTCTAATTTTTTAATAAAAGCATATATGAAATTGAATTAAAATTCATTGTGAATTTTTTTCTCTCTCCATCCAACATAGATTAAATTTTCCATTTAAATGATGTAAATTTGGAATAGGCAGTGGTTTACCCACGTCTGGGACCTTCTAACTAGAGTGTAAGTCTTGAGAAAATTGTCATTAATTTCTATATTTGCTTCTTGAATGATTGGAGTATTTCAACAGCAGATATCTGCAGAAGATATTGCTCAGAGAATATGACTGTCCCAAATCAAGCATAGTGCTTCATTGTGAAAAACTCAAGAGAAAAGATGCCATTGAGTTGGCAGAAGCAGGCCTGTTAATATACATACCATCTCGTATATCTTTGCTGTAAATTGTGTGTTTGTGTGTGTTGTTTTAATGTGTCTGATGAGATGTCCTAGAAAAATTACAGAATTATTTAAAATACCTTCCCTTTAAAGCAATTTTCCTTGCCTTACATTACCTCTTGAAAAAATATGAAGTACTAAGATAAAATTGAGATTGCTTGAGTGCCACAGGCTGCATTGTTTAGTGTGAAGTAGTGAAGAGAACTTAATGAAATAAATTCTGTTTTTGAAATGTTTAGCTTCTAAAAGTTTTAAAAAAGGTTATCTTCTAGCAAGTAAATGTTTACATTTTTATTTCATTTAAAAACTCATGTTAAGCGAAACAATCTATTGTTGGATTTTGTTAATTAAGAGCTGAATTTCCTGGAATTTCCCTTTCTTCTTCTGGGATACCAGTCAGGTATAGTTCAGCTGCTTGATATAGTTGCACATCTCTTGTAGGCTTTGTTCTTTCCTTCTGAGTTTTCTTTCTATGTTTTTTTACAGAACCGGTTAATTCCATGTTCTGGTCTTCAGGTTAAAACAAACAACAGATGCTGGTGAGGATGCAGAGAAAAAGGAACCTGCTTTTCACTGCTGGTGAAAATGCAAAGTGGTGCAACCTCTTTGGAAGACAGTGTAGCAATTTCTGAAAGAACTATTAATTGACCTTCCATATGACCCAGCAATCCCCCTTTTGGGAGTATACCCAGAGAAACTCAAATCATTCTACAAAAAAGATACCTGCACATGCAAGTTTGTTGCAACTCTGTTCAAAATAGCAAAAACCTGGAACCAGCAATGCTGCCCATCAAAGCTGGACTGGATAAAAAAAGTGGTACATATACACAATGGAATATTATGCAGCCATAAAGAAGGATGAACATATGTACTTCACAGCAACTTGGATGGATTTAGAGTCGATCATACTCTGATGACAGAAACAAAGAACAGAGTACCATATGTTCTCACTCATAAGCAAACCTTGAATGATTATCATAATTCTATAAGAAAAGAATTGGCAGTAGTGGGAAACTGCCAGGGGAGGGAAGGTGGAATTGGCAGTTGAGGGAAACTGCCAGAGGAGGGCGGGGCACACCTCATCAACAAGGGTACCTGCATAATGAACATTTGTATACCTAACCCTGAATTGTACCCCACATCTTTAAAATTAAAAAAAAGAATTTAAAAAAACGAACTGAATTTCATGTAAAAAGTGTTTAGTTTGTCTTTGATGGGGAGATTCAGTAGAAAAGAAATATAAGTTGGGGCTTTTCTGACTTTAGGTCTATGGGCAATTTTTAAGAGAAAGCAGTGAGATCTTGGAAAGAAAAGCAAAAAATCTGAAAATAAATAAAGGAAGAAAAGAATACTATTTTAAATAATTATTTACTATATATGGTGTTTGAGTAGGAATTTTATGTTTTTTCGAATCATGAGTTTTTTTCTAGGGGGGGAGTTCTTTTGGTTAAATTTAATTGAATATTTTTAATCCTTCAAGGATAATTTATTTTAACTAGTATGAAGTAACAGTTGCCGCACATTTAACCCAGGAAAAAATAATTAACTACAATATCTTATCATGGGATACATCTTTCTCAATCAGTCAGTGCTTAATTTGACAGGAATACATTTCACTAATAGATTGATCATTTCTCTACTCACCATCTGGAAGTTGAGGCCTAAAAAAATAGCCACTGTTTTATAGTTAGTAATTAACTAGACTACTCTACACCTATTAAAGTGATGCAAATATACGTTGTTTTTTTTTTAAACGTAAAACTATATCTAGAGCATACTGTTGAATGGAATAAGAAGCTTGAAAAATAGAAAGCATGGAATGATCATTTCTCATAGAAAATATAATTCATATACCTGTAACTGTATCTATGCATACAAAAATGCTGGGATGCATACACCAAGGGTTAACTGTAGTTTTCTATAGGAGGTGCGATTAGTTGATTTTTAATTATTCTTTATATTTTCTGAATTTTTAGTGTGTGTGTGTGTGTGTGTGTGTGTGTGTGTGTGTGTAATTTTATAACCAGAAAACTTATAAAAGCATTTAGGAAAGGAAATTCTAAGAATTGAAATTAAAACAAACTGTAAGTTAAAAATGAACAAAAATAATTCCAAATATAAGTTTGGAGATCTTTTGAAAGTTCCAAACAATTAATTGAAGTTAAGAGATGATTTTAAAAAATGAATGAACAAATAAGTTCTGGAGCAAAACATCTAAATATGTTGCAAAATATATTTTTAAATAATTTTTTAATTAGAATAGAACATAGTTTTTTATTGTTGAATTTTTTGACTTCTGTTTGTAAAGTGAACTTCACTGGAACTAGTGAAATATTTTCTGTTGCAAATTGTCTCAGCTAGAACTTCTTCATTGTGAATGAGACTAGCTATAGTTATAAAGAGGAAAAGATATATGGATAATGATTATATGCTATCTGCTGTAAATTCTTGAGTAGATTATGTTGTGAAAGGGTAGAATCATTGATATGTTTTATTTAATCAGCCAGATCTATATAATTTAAACGCAATGGAAGACTCAATGTAAATTTGACATATTTGAGAAGTATGTATTCTCCTTTTTTTTTTTTTTTTTGAGTTGGAGTCTCACTCTGTTGCCCAGACTGGAGTGCAGTGGCCGCTCCCGGAGCCTCGACCTGCTGGGCTCCGCCAATCCTTCTGCCTCAGACTTCCGAGTAGCTGGAATTACAGGCGCGCACTACCATGCCCGGTTGATTTTTTGATTTATTGTAGAGATGAGGTCTCGCTGGCCAGACGGGTCTCAAACCTGTGGGCTCAGGCAATCCACTCACCTCAGCCTCCCAAAGGCGCGGGATTACAGGCTGAGACACCGAGCCTGGCTGAGAAGTATGTATAGCAAATCTTATTAATTCAAGATCCTAGACATAAATTTCATTTTATCTAAGTTATAAAGATTGGCTCTTATTGCTGTCTAAAATGACCATATAATTATTTAACTTTATTGTTGATTTATTAATATAAATCTGGCATTAATTTAGGATAAGAAATATATTAAATCTTTATGGTTTGATATACACTTATTAATAATAATACCTTTCAAAATTTGAATGGAGAACACAGCATGAGTTGAATGATTATCATACAAACATTGTTGTAAGGTAGTACATAAAGGAAAAGTCAATTCAGTTATCATTGCATAGTAACATACTTAAGAAAAATTGTAATGATTATTTGAAATGGCAGTATGAAACAGCATAAATCTGATGACATAATTCTCAGTCATTATAGTTAACTTATTTGGCATTTCAATGACCAAGTGATTTAAATTAAATTTTAAATTATTAATATTATTTTGAGAAATGAATCATCAGCTAAATATATACAATTTTGGGTTGTATATAAAGTATATAGTGGTATAGAATATAAAATTTGTAGCACTCACAAATAGAATTGTCTTCTGAAATATTTTTGCTTAGATCTTTACTCATCTATATGCACAAGTATATTTTTAAAATGTTGGGATAAATGGATTGTATAGTAGAAATTTTCTGCATGTCTATATTTACCACTCTTAAAATTCAGATTTCTGATTTTATTTTATTTTTATTATTTTTATTTTTTGTTGAGTTGGAGTCTCACTTTGTCGTCCAGACTGGAGTGCAGTGGCCGCTCCCAGCCACCGCAGCCTCAACCTGCTGGGCTCCGGCGATCCTTCCACCTCAGCCTTCCGAGTAGCCGGAATTACAGGCATGCGCTACCACGCTCGGCTGATTTTTTGATTTATTGTAGAGATGAGGTCTCGCTGCCCAGGTGGGTCTCGAACTCGCGGGCTCAGGCAATCCGCTCACCTCAGCCTCCCAAAGGCGCGGGATTACAAACTGAGCCACCAAGGCCGGCTAGATTTCTGATTTTCAATAAGCCTTTCTATATTCCTCATCCTCCACTTTGCTCTCAATTAGCTTTGCAAAGCATCTTTGGAAATGATCTCTTTATTGATATTTTAACTTTCATGCATATCTTTATTGAATTTGTATATTTATGTGTTGAACACCTATGAGGAACTCAGGTATCATTTTTGCAGCCACAGCTATAAAACAACCATGTCAATTACATTCCCAGCATCTCCAAAACAAGGCCTTATGGATAATATTGAAGAAATGTTGACCACAAATCTTTATAAAATCCAGAGAGTGGTACAATTTTTTTCAATGCATATCAATCTATTAGTCACACAAATTGAATAAATCTAGTTAGTATTCTTTTTATAATTTTAAATAAACCTTAACTTTTACGTATGTCACAGGTATATTGATGGGGTATATAAAATGACAAGTTAATGTTTCAGTTACATTCAGATTTGTTACTTATAAGAAAATGCTTCAATAATTTAATTGCTTTAACAGCTTCAATAATTTTCTCTGTTTAACTGCCAGTGCCGTGTGTTACATTATGTCCAAAAGTTTTGTAAGATGATGGCATTTTCTTAAGTATACTATTTTCTAAAGCAAAATCTATTCTATTTAAAATACTACAAAAATTGCATGTTTTAGTTATTAAGTTATTTTTTATAACTAGAGAGCTGCAAAATTTCAAAGTTTTAAAGATTTAGATGTGATAAAATATACCTAATAAGTCTTTGAAAATCACTTTGAGCTTTTTTTTTTTTTTTTTTGAGTTGGAGTCTCCCTCTGTTACCCTGATTGGAGTGCAGTGGCCGCACCCAGCCACTGCAGCCTCAACCTGCTGGACTCCGGAGATCCTTCCACCTCATCCTTCCAAGTAGCTGGAACTACAGGCGCGCACTACCACACCTGGCTAATTTTTGATTTATTGTAGAGATGAGGTCTCGCCAAGTTGCCCAGGAGGGTCTCGAACCCCGGGGCTCAGGCAATCCACTCACCTCGGCTTCCCAAAGCGCTGCGATTACAGGCTGAGCCACCGAGCCCAGCCACTTTGAGCTCTTAAGAGAAAACCTGGGACATAATTATAGTAATAATTACCTCACAATAATAAATGAATATTATTTTCATGCTAATTCATACACGGTTCAAATTATTTCCTCAAATTGGTATAACAGTGTAATATCTTTGTTCTGTTTCTTATTTATAAATACTCATATTGGAATGTGAAGTAATTATAATGTTCAAGATGTGAAGAAATATGTCTAAACTGTGCATGGTCAGGCCCCTTTTGAAGAATTGTGTACAGTTTTGGTTTTAAAACTTAACTGATATGTGGGGGGGGGAGAGTCTGGAGGGAAAAATAAAAAATATACAAATGAGGAAAAAATAGATCCTATGGCATCTTTATAGTCTCTGTTTCAGATGAATGGAAAATTCTTTCTGGTTACTTAGGCTTCAAATTATCTGAAAATTACAGTTGATTTCCACAGACCATATCCAGCTTTAGAATTCTATGTATTAAAAAAATAGTGGTTTTAATAGTTTGCTTCTCTTTTAAAATGGAATCTGAGACTATAAATTAATAAAGACAATTAATCTTTATCAAGCATTTATGATGTGCTGGACAATATGTTAGCACTGAATTTATATGGATTATTTTATTATACTTTTTTTTTTCAGTTGGAGTTTCACTTCGTCGCCCAGACTGGAGTGCAGTGGCATGTTCCCGGCCACCGCAGCCTCGACCTGCTGGGCTCCAGCGATCCTTCCAAGTAGCCAGAACTACAGGAGCCTGCTACCATGCCCGGCTAATTTTTGATGTAGTGATGTAGTGTAGAGACGAGGTCTTGCCAAGTTGCTTGGGTGGGCCTTGAACCTACGGACTCAGGCAATCCACTCTCCTCGGCCTCCCAAAGCGCTGGGATTATAGGCTGAGTCACCGAGCCCGGCCTAGTTATACTTCTTAATGCCTCTGTGATATTTAATACCATCATTATTTTTATTAAAACATAAAATTGAGGTTTATAAAAGTTATATAATTTTCTGAAGGCTCTACAGTTTGTGAGTAAAAAAGCCAGAATTTACACCTAGGAAGTCTAAATCCAGAGTCATTGAAATATGACTTGCAAATTAATTCTCAACCACGCTATTTTTCTGCAGTTAATATACTTCCATAGACCTTTCACAGGGGCTAAGCAAGATGGCTTTCTATTCTACATAAGCATAAACACTCAATGATTTATTAAAATTTATTATTTTTGCTTTCAAACATATAAAAAGGTAGAGAACATATCATAATAAATATTTTCATATCGATCACCCAGGTTATAACATTGTGAACATTTTTCAGTTTTAGTTTCATCTACTGACCATTTTCACTTGCTTTTTCTTTTGGAGTAATGTTAAAGTAAATCCCAAGTATATTATTTCACTCATAAATACTCATAAATACTGCAGTATGCTGACAGATAAAAAGTAACCATGACACCGTTATCACACCCTCCAATTAGCATTAATTTATTAATATCATCCAGTAAGCAGTACATGTTCAATTTTCCCTTAGTGTTTCCAAAAGTATCTTTTTACATATATTTTGTTTGAAGCAAGATTCAACAAAGTCATATATTTGTGTTCAGGTGAGAGATCTCTTTTAATCTCTAACAGGTTCACTTTACCTCTTTAACAAGGCACGTATTTGTTGAAGAACCTGAATAATCTGTCCTGTAGAATTTCTCGGTCTCTGGATTTGTCTGATTGCATCCTTGTGGGGGTAATTTAGCATTTTTTTAAATTCCCAATTTCTGTTAAGGTTTAATTAGATTAAAGTGTTAATTGTTTTAGCAATAGTTTTTCATAGATGAGTTTGTGTACTTCATATAGTAATCAGAGGGAATATAATTTCCTAAAATTGATTAGTGGATTTAAGAGTAGTCAGCCTGATTCACTCATTATAAAGTCCCCAAACAACTTAGATGACTGCCGCACAGTTTATTTATTTCATTACAGTTTGTAAATGGTAACTTTCTAATTGTATCAGTCCTTCTTAATACATTTGCTGGCATTCTTCTATAAAAACGAACTACTATTCATCAACATTTGGTTACCTTGAAGCCGTTTCCTTATAGGAAAAGCAGGATACCAGCTTTATTTTATACATTTTAGAATAATGAGTTGTTGTACCAGCAAATTCTGAAAGGGATCAGTGAGTTCTAAGTATTTTTGTGAATGAATATATTTTTAAATATTTGATATATATTTGATGTGTTACAATTTTTAATTTACTGATGCTCAAATAACCCCATCTTTAGCCAGTGTGCGTTAGTCAAAATAGGCCTCTGTGTATTTTTAACATGACCCCAGAAGTCCTAGATAACTTCCTAGCTATCTGGTATGATAAAGTGTCCAAGGATCATCTGATATATATTCCTGATTCAGACTTTAATACAGCCATTTCTTCAAGGACAAGTTATTTACAGATCATATTATGAGCATTGTTACCACTAATATGACATTACTTCTAGACCTTTTTAGCAGATAGAACAAGGAAATTACACACACACAAACAGGAAATAAAAAACCCCTTAACATTATATAGATATAATTATATAGATATTTCCAATTGACAAATTCTATCTAGTTATTTGATTATATATTTGTATCTATTTTTCAACATATATATTATATTAATATATAAATACCATCATATATATGTTGAGATTGCAATACTCTCTATCAATATCTGATAGAATGAGTAACAGAAAATCAGAAAAAATAGAGAATACTTGAACAGCACTATCGATTTATATTTTATATATATTTATCTATACTTTAAAGTTACAGACAAATATTATTAATTCCAATAAGACTACTAAATGTAATTTAATATTTCTTCATACTTTTTAGTCTTTAGGATATTCTACTAGATAGTCACAATGAAAAACACTTTTTTTTTTTTTTTGAGTTGGAGTCTCACTCCGTCGCCCAGACTGGAGTGCAGTGGCCGCTCCCGGCCACCACAGCCTCGACCTGCTGGGCTCCGGCGATCCTTCCGCCTCAGCCTTCCGAGTAGCTGGAATTACAGGCATGCGTTACCACGCCTGGCTAATTTTTTTGATTTATTGTAGAGATAAGGTCTCGCTGCCCAGGCGGGTCTCGAACCCATGGGCTCAGGCAATCCACTCACCTCAGCCTCCAAAGGCGTGGGATTACAGGCTGAACCACCGAGCCCGGCGAAAAACACTGTTTTAAGGTCACTTGAAATAATTATTTTATTTGAAAATGGTTATGCTATCAACTTGGTAAATACTTAAGATTATTTTCAGGTCGGGCTAGGTGGCTCAGCCTGTAATCCCGCACTCTGGGAGGTCAAGGTGAATGAACTGCCTGAGCCCACAGGTTCGAAACCCACGTGGGCAACTTGCCAAGACCTCGTCTCTACAATAAATAAAAAATTAGCCAGGTGTGGTAGTGCATCCCTGTAGTTCTGGCTACTTGGCAGGCAGAGGTGGAAGGATCTCCTGAGCCCAACAGGTTGAGGCTGCAGTGGCCGGGAGCGTGCCACTGCACTCCAGCCTGGGCAACCGAGTGTAACTCCAACTCAAAAAATTAAAAAAAAAGATTATTTTCAGTTTGTTTTTAAACAGATTTATTTGTTTTAAAGATGTGGGGTACAACTCAGGGTTAGGTATATAAATGATTATGCAGGTACTCTTGTTGAAGAGGTGTGCCCATCCCACCCCTAGCAGT
>NW_007231965.1:9441-44497 GCF_000164805.1 Carlito syrichta
TCTTATAGTATTATGATAATTGTTTAAGGTCCACTTATGAGTGAGAACATATGGTACTCTATTCTTTGTTTCTGTGATAGATCACTGAGTATGATGGACTCCAAGTTGCTGCAAAGTCCATGTTTGTCCTTCTTTATGGTTGCATAATATTTAATTGTGTATTTGTATCACATTTTATAAATTCAGTCCAGCTTCGAAGGTCAGCATAGTTGGTTCCATGTTTTCGTTACTGTGAATAGAGTTGCAACAAACATACATGTGCAGGTATCTTTTTGTTGAATGATTTGAGTTCCTCTGGGTATATTCCCAATAGGGGAATTGCTGGGTCATAGGGAAGGTCAATTTTTAGTTCTTTCAGAAATCACCACACTGTCTTCCAAAGAGGTTGCACTAGTTTGCATTCCCACCAGCAGTGTGGAAGCATTCCTTTTTCTCAACATCCTTGCCAGCTTCTGTTGTTGTTTGTTTATTAATGATGGCCATTCTTACTGGGGTTAGTTGGTATCTCAATGTGGTTTTGATTTGCATTTCTCTGATGATGAGTGAGGTAGAGCACTTTTTCATGTGTCTCTTGGCTGCCTGTATATCTTCTTTTGAGAAGTGTCTATTCACGTCTTTTGTACACTTTTAGTGGGTCTGTTTGTTTTTTTTCCTTTCGGCACGTTTGAGTTCCTTGTAGATCCTGGATGCTAGGCCTTTGTCAGATATACAGTTGGCAAATACTTTTTCCCATTCCGTAGCCTGTCTCCCTGCTCTCTTGATGGTTTCTTTTGCTTTGCAGAAGTTTGCCAGTTTGATGAGGTCCCACTTGCCTATCTTATTTCTCATCGTATGGGCACTTGGAGTTCTGATCAGGAATTGGTTGCTGTTTCCAATTTCCATAAAGGTGTCTCCTGCATTTTCTAAGATTCTTAGTTTGAGGTTTCACGTTTAGGTCTTTGATCCATTTGGAGTTAATTTTTCTGTATGGTGATAGGTAGGGGTCTTGTTTCAATCTTCTGCATGTGATCAGCCAGTTTTCCCAGCACCATTCACTGAATAGGTTCTCCTCTCCCTAGTGGTTGTTGTTGGAGGCATTGTCAAAGATGAGTTGGTTGAGAAATTGAGACTTTGCTTCTGGAATCTGTACCCTGTTCCATTGGTCCGTATACTTTTCCATTTGTTTGTCTTGGATTTCGTTGAGCAGCATTTTGTAGTTTTCATTGTAAAGGTCTTTCACTTCTCTGGTTAGGAAGATTTTGAGGTATTTCATTATTTTGTGGCTATTGTGAATGGGATGTGCTTTTTATTTGGGTCTCTGCCTGCTTGTTGTTGGTGTATAGGAATGCAACTATCTTTTGCATATTTATTTTGTACCCTGAAACTTTGCCAAAGTCCTTTTCAGTGCCAGCAGGTTTTTGACAGATTCTCTTGGATTTTCAAGGTATAGAATCATATTATCAGCAAAGAGGAATAACTTGACTTCCTCTTTTCCTATTTGGATACCTCTGATTTCCTTCTCTTGTCTAATTTCCTGAGTTAGGACTTCCAACACAATGTTGAACAAGAGTGGTGAGAGTGGAGAGCCTTGTCTTGTTCCATTTTTAAGAATAAATGAGGTACAATAAACTGCACACATTTAAAATGTACAATTTAATAAGATTTGACCTGTAGATACCCTGGAGTACCTACACACAGTCAAGATAATGAACACATACACCACTCCTTAAAATTTTTTGTTCTCTTTTGTAATCTCTTCATTTTCTCCTCCCTATCTATCCAATCCATAGGCAGCCAAATGATCTCATTTCTGTTACTATATATTAATTTGTTTTTCCTAGAATTTCATGTAAATATAATCACATTGTATATAAGTTTTAGTTTGGTTTCTTTCACTCAGCATATTTATTTTGAGATTCATTCACATCATAGAATATATTGACAGTGATTCCTTTTTTGCTACAGTATTTTATTACATATAAGTACCACAATTCATTTATTCATTCATGTCTTCATAAACAACTGGGTAGTTTCTAGTTGGATATTATAAATAAGGTTACTAGAAACATTTGTATATAAATATTTGGACCTAAGTCTTTATTTCTCTTTGATAAATATCTCGGAGTGGAATCACTTGGTAGATTTATGTCTAAATTATTAAAAAACTGCTGAATTGTCTCCCAAAGTAGTTATACCATGTAACATTTCCACCTACTGTGTATGAGACTTGCAGATGTTCTGCATCCTTGCCAGTACTTGATATGGTCAGTTTTTTAATAATTCTGACCCTTTTAATAGGCATTGAGTGACATCTCACTATTGGTTTAATTTGCATTTTCCTAATGACTGCAAATGTTGGGCATCTTTTCATGTGTATGTTTGCCATACATATATCTTTTTTGATGAAGTGTTTGTTCAGGTTTTTAGTCCGTATTTTATTTGAATGCTTGTTTTCTTATTAGTTTATCTTGGCATTCTGTTTAAAATCTCTGCAACAGAGATTATTTGTGAATATTTTCTTTAGTCTTTGGCTTGTATTTTTTCTTTTAAAAATGTTTTGCATTCCAGTCTTGAGAAAGTTCAATTTATCAATGTGTTCTTTTAGTGGATTATATTTTTGGCGTTGAATCTAAGAAATCATTGGTTCACCTAAAGTCACAAAGTTTTCTCTTATATTTTCTTTAAAAAGTTTTTTATAGTTTTATATTTTACCTTAAGATACTCTGCTTCATTTTGTTTACCCATCCATTCATTGACAAACTTTGGGGTTATTTTCTCTTTTGACCATTATGAATAATGCTGCGATTAATATTTGCATATACTAATTTGCATGAATATCTGATTTCAGTTCCTTTAGTTAAATAACTGAGAGTAACATTGTTGGGTCACATGGTAAATTCATTTTTAACATTTTGAGGAGTTAGTAATCTGTTTTTCACAATGACTGCATCATTTACTATTCCCACTAGCAATATATGAGGGTTCTAATTTTTTACAAATTTGTATCAACATTTCCTCCCTTTTCTTTTTCAAAATATAGCCATGCTAGTGGATGTGAAATGGCATCTCATGTAGTTTTAGGTGGAGGTTTTAGTAGCTACCTTTTATTAAGCTTAAAAAATTTTATTCTATTTCTCCACTGTTGAGAATTTTTATAAGAAATAGAAGTTGAATTTTGTTAAATGCTTTTCATGAATCTATTTAATGTTTCCTTTTTATTTTGGCTATGTAATATATTTTTTATATTGATTGATTTTTCAAATACTAAATTAACCTTGTATTCCTGGGATGAGCACCATTTGGGTCTGAGAATGTTTTTTGATATATTGTTGGCTTCAGTGGAATAAATATAGTTCATAATTTTTGTATTTATGCTCATGAAGGATATTTGTCTGTAGTTATTTTCTTATTATATCTATGGTTTTGGTGTCAGGGTAATTTTATTGTCATACAATTAGTTGGGCAGTATTTGCTTTCATTTTTTAGAAGAGTTTGTATAGGATTTGTATTTTTTCTTTATTAAATATTTAGTCAACTTTAGTAGTGAAACTTCTGAATTAGGTTTTATTTTTAGGAAGTTTTAAGCTACTAATTCTATAAGTTTTATAATATAGTTCTACACAGCATATTTACTTCTTCTTGAGTGAACATTGATAGCTTGTACCATTAGAAAAATTTGTCAGATTTATACAAGTTGTCATGTTTTTTAGCATATAGCTATATATATAATATTCTCTAATATCATTTTAAAATCTGTAGAATTTATAGTGATGTCATCTCTTTCCTTAGTATGAGGAATTTATGTCTTCTGTCATTTACTCCTATTAAATCTGGCTAAAGGTTTATAAATTTTACTGACCTCACAAAGCAAGATTTTATTTTTTATTGATTTTCTCTATTATTTGTCTATTTTCTATTTTATTGATTTCCACTCTGATCTTTTAAAGTATTCATGTTCTCTTAATGAATGGACCTGTTTATCATTCTAAAATGATGCATTTTTTCCCCTTGACTTCTACTCTTTGCACTTTACCATAGTTACTCTCTCAAGACAGTAAGTTGGGTCAACTGCAGGGCTCATCTACTTTATCTCCCATTTTTCTGAATTCACTCTGCTATGTTGCTTGATCTACAGTGTTTTACAAATTGTTGCTTTTGATTTTTTGTCTCTCTTTTGATTGTTTCAGGACAAGATTACATCTGATCTTTGTTACTCAGTGTTGGCTGGAACCCAGTAATATTTTCAATATTTTCAATATTTCCTTTTTAAGTCTCTTAATTATATCAAACATTTACTTAGTTCTATAGTTAAAAGCATAGTAAAGGTAATTCAGGTAAGTTCAATTTTATCCCTGCCTTCTCCTACCCCGTTCTTTTTTAAAAATTTATTTTATTTTATTTTTTTATTATGAAGTTGTGGGGTACAGTTAAGGGTTAGGTATACAATTGTGTTTCATTCAGGCACCCTGTTGATACGGGGTGTTTCCCCGTTCCCGGACAGATATTTGCTACTGTTAATCCCATCTCCCTCCCCCCATCATAGTTTCCCAGTACGGTCAGTCATTTGTGTATAGTATTGCATTGGATGTTTAAGGTCCATTATATGAGTGAGAACATGTGATATTCAGATCTTTGTTTCTGTGAGAGGTCACTCAGTATTATAGACTCTAGTTCCATCCAGGTTGCTGCGAAATTCATGATTTTGTTCTTTTTTATGGCTGCGTAATATTCCATCGTGTATATGTACCACATTTTTAAAATCCAGTCCTCTTTTGACGGGCAGCATGGCTGTTTCCAGGTTCTTGCTATTGTGAACAACACTGCGATAAACATGCGTGTGCAGGTATCTTTTTTATAGAGTGATTTGTGTTCTTCAGGATATATTCCCAGTAGGGGGATTGCAGGGTCATATGGGAGGTTGGTATTTAGAGCTTTTAGGAATCGCCACACTGCTTTCCACAGAGGTTGCACTAGTTTACACTCCCACCAGCAGTGTAGAAGTGTTCCCTTTTCACCACACCCTCTCCAACAGCTGTTATTTTTTGACTTGCTGATAATTGCCATTCTGACTGGGGTTAGGTGGTATCTCAGTGTGGTTTTGATTTGCATCTCCCTGATGATTAGTGAGGTTGAACATTTCTTCATGTGTCTGTTGGCTGCTCGGATGTCTTCCTTTGTGAAGTGTCCGTTCATATCTTTTGCCCATTTTATAATGGGGTTGTTTTTTTTTTTTTCAGCACGTTTGAGTTCCTTGTAGATCCAGGATGTTAAGCCTTTGTTGGACCTGGAGTTGGCAAATACTTTTTTTCAATCAAAAGTTAATATATTTATAGTTAATATGTGGTTCATATTTTCATTTTTTTCTTTTTGAAAAAATAAAACAATAATTAATTGTTAACAGTGATCTAATTCAGTCATAAAATTTGTATGTTTGCATAGTTTCAAAAGTATGACACTAAGCTTCTAAACATATTATATGTTTATAAAACAAATATTGGTTTATTTTAAATGTTGTTTATTTTTAAGCTATGTTTTTAATAACTTTTCTTATTTTAAGGATGTGGGGTACAATTCAGAATTAGGTATTCATGTGGTCATCGTATAAGTAAAGTGTGGGCCTCCTTTAGGTTCCCACTTTGCCTGGTTTGAGATCAGGTACCATTATTGATGTAGTGTACTCTTCCCGTAGCAATTTCCCACTATTGCCAATCCCTTTCTTATAGTATTATGACAAATGTTCAGGATCTGCTTATGAGTGAGAAAATGCGGTACTCAGTTCTTTGTTTCTGTGATGGATCACTGAGTATGATAGACTCTAATTCCACCTAAGTTGCTGCAAAGTCCATAGTTTTTTCCTCCTTTATGGCTGCATAATAGTGCATCATGTACATGTACCAAATTTTAAAAATTCAGTTTACTTTTGATAGGCAGCACGGTTGAGTCCATACTTTTGCTATTGTGAATAATGCAGCAATAAAAAGTGCGTGAGCAAGTATCTTTTTTATAGAATGATTTGAGTTCCTCCAAGCATATTCCCAGAAGGGGGATTGCTAGGTCATGTGGAAGGTCGATTTTTAGAATTTTTAGGAATTTTTGCACTGTTTTGCATAGAGGCTGTACAAGTTTACATTTCTGCCAACTGTGTAGAATATTACCTTTTCCCTGCATCCTTTCCAGCATCTGTTGTTTATTGAGTTATTGATGATGACCTTACTGACTGGATTTAGGTGGTATCTCAGAGTGGTTTTAATTTCCATTTCTTTGAAAATTAATAAGACTGAACATTTTTTCATGTATCTGTTTGCTGCCCATATGTCTTCTTTTGAGAAGTGTCTATTCATATCTTTTGCCCCCTTTTTACAGGGCTGTTTGCTTTTTTCCTTTTGGCGCGTTTGAAGTCCTTGTAGATCCTGGACGCTAGGTAAACTGTAGAAATCATCAGTGCTTTTGGATTGTAAATTATACAATATTTCTTAGTCCAGAAGATACCCATAAAAGATAAGAGATCTATACATTTTTGAACACTTGAAGAACTCTTAATAACTTTAATACATTAATAATTTTTATCAATTTTACAGACATATCGGTATAATTTAATAACTTTAAAAAATTTTCATATCACTGGAATTTTACTTCTGAAATCTCTGTGTTGTGCATTTTTTACCAGGCTCCAACCTATAAGAAATACACCCTTCCTGGAGAAACAGTAACAACAGAATAGGCAAAGGAAATTCTCATTTGTCAACACAAGAGCCTGTAACCAAGTTTTTTTCAAAGTGACTTTCATCAATCTCAAATGGAGGTATGTTTTCAGTTAAAATCGGATCCTTTTTCTTCTAGTTCTGTTGTAATTCTATTTTTTTTTTTTTTGGCAGCCTCACCCCTCTGTGTTACACGTAGACGTCTAATAAAAACCAAATATGATTATTCAAATTTTAATATTTATTTATTTATTTAATCTTTTTCCCCCACAAAACAACTTCTTAGTAGGCAGGCCATTACAGGGGATTTGGAAGGTTTGATGACCCTTTGTTATAAATAATTATTGATGTAACTCTGGAAGGTCTCAATTTCAACATCAGAAATAAGTATTGCCATACAGCAGGGTCCTGGACTCTAAGAGCCAAGTAAATAACTCATTAATACTCCTGATATAGGGTGGGCATAGTGGCTCACGACTGTAATCCCAGCAATTTGGGAGGCAGAGACAAGAGAATTGCCTGAACCCATGTATTTGAGACTAGTCTGGAAAACTTGGCAAAACTCCTTTCTACAATAAAACAAAACAAAACAAAACTAACTGGGTTTGGTGGCACACACCTGCAGTTTTGACTTCTTGGAAGGCTAAGGTGGAAGGATCACCTGTGCCCAGCAGGTCAAGGCTGAAGTAGCCCTGCATATGCTACTACACTCTAGCCTGGTCAACAGAGTAAGAGTCCAACTCAAAAACAAAATAAAACTCCAATAAAGAACTTTATTTTCTATCTCCTCATCTAAAAACACTACATGTTAGCTATTATATCGACTTAAGATGGGCATAGGGAAGAAGATAGGTAGAGAGGGAGCCTGATAGTCTCTCAGACAATGGTAGTGGCAAACCCTGGATATAAACATCAACTTCTGGGTCAACATGAAAATCAAAAAAGAAATTCAAAGATTCCTGGAAACAAATGAAAACAAACTAACAACTTGCTAAAACCTCTGGGATACCACAAAAACTGTTCTAAGAGGGGAATTTATAACTCTATGAATACACATCAAGAAATAGAAAGATCACAAGTTAACAGCCTAACAAATCACTTAAGACAGCTGGAAAGAGAAGATCACCATAACCTTAACTTTAGCTGAAGAATCCAATACATCAAAAAAAAAAAGAAAGAAAAAAGGAAACAAAAGGGGTGAGGGAGATGCAGATTTAACACTTACATACACGTTCATGCACAAAGAAAAAAATATTAAAAAATTAAAACACAAACCAACAAACAAAAACCCTGCTGTCTTGCAGCAGTTTCTGTAGTTGTTCCTCTCAGCTGCCCTCTGCCATCTCCTGCAGAGCTCTGATCTCATTCACAATCTCCCCAGTGTCTGTTCCAGGGAAGGAGGAAGGGGTGGTGTGGGTGGGTTGGGCTTGAGTCCTCCCCTCCCACTCTAGTATGGTTGGGGATACCCTCCAGTGGGGAGGTGTGGGATTGTCTCTTCCTTAGGTACTGGCTGGGGAGTACCTCAGTCAGATTTATTCTGGAGTGGAGTCCTCCTATTGCAGCTGATGTCCAGGCTCTGCTTCGGCTCATCCCTCTCAGTTGTGACCCAGCTGTGTGGTCTGACATTGAGAGGATTGCTGGGGATGAAGGGATTGGGGCAGGCCTTGACCCACTGTTGATTTCTTTGGAGGTCTTCTTTGTCCTTTTTTGGTCACACCCTTCATCCTGCAGCTGAATAAGGGTAGTGGGTGGGACACCTGAGACTCAGCACTCGTCCTGTCCCTCTAGAGTTTGCGCTTTCAGAATATTCTCTGTGGGTCACCATCAACCCCTGAGTAGTTAATTTGCCAGTCACAGAGATTGGGTTGGGTCTGTCTCTCTGTGGTAAGCTAGTCGGAGCATTTTCCTGCCCAGTTTTCAAGATGTTGGCAGGGTGCCTCTTTCATCTTCTCCAGTGGGGCTCTGCCTCTGGGCTCTCTCACTGTGCTTTCTCTACAGACCTGGTTGCCAGTGTCCAGTCAGGTGCTGCAGTGGTAAGGCAGAGCTTGGAGCCCACAGTCTCTCTTGTTAGCTCTTCCTGGGAAAGGCTTTGTTGATATTTTAAAAATGGTGCTTGACTTCTCTGTCCCAGGAAGTGCTAGGTTCAAGCAGAACAGCTATGCCACTAGCTGCTTCACCAGAGAGCCCTGGTGACTTGTTCTTGAGTCCCTACTCAGTCAGCCACTCACATGCCGCTTACTAACTGACACATATGCAAAATTTTCCATACACTCACTCACACTGGGATTTACTTAGTCCAACTGATTCTGCTGCCATTTATCTGAGTCTCTCTTGACAGATACATTTCTATACACCAACAACAAACAGGCTAAGAACCAAATTAAAAACACAACTCCATTAATAATAGTCACAAAAAATGAAGTTCCTTGGCATCCACCTGCGCAGAGAAACAAAAGACCTTTCCAATGAGAACTACAAAACACTACTTGAGGAAATCAAAGACGATACAAACAAATGGAAAAACATCCTGTGATCATGAATTGGAAGAATGAATATTGTCAGGATGTTCATCTTATCCAAGGCAATCTACAGATCCAATGCAATCTCTATCAAACTACCAACATCATTTTTCATAGATCTAAAAAAGACAATACAGAATTTCATATTGAAGCAAAAAATAGTATAAAGACCCAAAGTAATACTCAGCAGAGAGAACAAATCTGGAGGTATCACTCTTCCAGACTTTGAACTTTCTTTAAGAGCTACAAGTCACCAAGATGGCATGGTATTGGTATGGGAATAGACACACAGACCAATAAAATAAGACAGAAAATTCAGAAATAAATTCCCAGACCTTCATTTCTTATAAAAGCTGACAAAAACACAATTTGGGCAAAGGAACCATATTTAGCAAATGCTGGAAAAACCGACTAACCACATGCAATAAAATGTAACTGGATGCCTACCTATCATCATATGCAAAAATTAACTCAAAATGGAACAAAGATTTAAATTTAAAACCTCAAACTATAAGCATCTCAGAAGAACTTAGGGAACACCTTCCTGGACGTCAGAGTAGGCAATGAATTAATGGCCAAGACTTCAAAGAAAATGTAACAAACGATAGGGTAGATAGGTGAGATCTTATCAAACTCAAAAGTTTTCATATAGCAAAAGAAACCATCAAGAAAGTAAAGAGACAACCCACAGAAGTGGAGAAAAAATACTTGCAAGCTATGCATCTGACAAAGGTCTAACATTCAGGAAATACAAGGAACTCAAATTGAAAGTAGAAAAAATACAACTCCATTAAAAAGTAGACAAAGTCATAAACAGACACTTCTTAAAGGATTATATGAAGGCAGCCAACAGACACATGAAAAAATGCTCAGCTCAGTAATCATCAAAGAAATGCAAACCAAGCTACAAGATACACCTAATACCTAACACCTAATACCTAACACCTAAAAATGGCTAACATTAATAAGTCAAAAATAACAGGTGCTAGCACGGCTGCAGAGAAAAGGGGACATGACTGCACTGTTGGTGAGAATGTAAGCTAGTTCAACCTTTGTGGTAAGTGGTGTGGTGATTTGTCAAGGAACTGAAAATTGAACTTCCATACAATCCATCTATCCCTCTCCTGGGAATATACAGAGAGGATCATAAATCAATTGCTCTACCAAAAAAGACACCCACAAGCACATGTTTAATACAGCACTATTTGCAATAACAAAAACGTGAAACCAATCCAGATGCCCATCGAAAGTGAACTGGATTAGCAAAATATGGTATATTTACATGATGGAATGTGATGCAGCCATAAAGAAGAACAAAATCATGGCCTTCACAGCAACTTGGATGCAGCTGGAGACCATCATACTGAGCGAACCATTATAGAAACAACTGAACACCACATGTTCTTATTCATAAGTGGGCCCTGAACAATGGTCTCACCAGCACAAGGGTGAGATTGGCAGACACTGGACACTGTTAGGGGAAGAAAGGAGGCACATGGCAACACACTGGGTACCTGTTTTACTATCAGGGAAAGAGAAGGCCTGCTAGCCCACACATCACATACATGCAAACTACTTATGTAGTCAATTCCCACCTGTACCCCACAACTCTAAAATTTAAAAAAAAAAGCAGTGCAATAAATTTTAATTTTATATAAGTTGTTCTCAAGGCAGTAATATTATTAAAGGCATGAGTCATATATGCCTATCTTTGAAGATTCTCCAGGAGTCTATAAATGGAGGATATTTAAAAAGTGATTGTCTTGTAAAATTAAAAATTGATACAAAATTTCTAGTTTCTAACTAAAATATACATTTACTAAAATATACAAAATATTTATTTTGTGCAATTATTATATAAGTGGGTAATTAACAATATATTACATTTAAGCATACTCATGAAAAATTTTAAATTCATGAAAAAATTGTGTATACTTTATTGTAAGGAGTAGATGAATGATATTTTTCTGAAAATGTTGCCATAAAAGTCTTTTTAAAAATAAATCATATTGCTTTTTATCTTCAATATATTACAATAAACAAACTCACCAAAAACATATTTGACCCAAGGTATAATAAAATACATTTCAGAAAAAAAATAGTAGAATGTATCTCACAGAAGTAGAGAATAGAATGATGGTCACCAGAGGCTGGAAAGGAAAGAGGATATTGGAGGACAAAGACAGGTATTGATAGGTACAAACATATAGTTAGATCAAATAAATAAGATCTAGTGCTTGGTAGGAAAATAGGATATAATGGGAAGTTAATGATAATTTATTATGTATTTCAAAATAACTGCAGTAGTTTGGAATGTTCCCAGCACAAAGAAATCATATATATTTGAGGTGATGGATATCCCAATTACCCTGATTTTAATCATTATGTATTGTTTGCTTGAATCAAAATATCACATGTATCCCATAAATATGTATAATTATAGTGTATTCATATAAATTTTTAAAAAGAAAAGATGATATGATGGGCATGCTAGATCAAAATATGAAAGGAATAGCATAAAGACAGAAAGATGGGAATAAGAGTATATTCTCATATGTTAGGCAGCAAGAGTAACACTGGTATGATTTGGGCACAAGATTTATTTTAGACCATAAGAAAAGCACAAGGACAGGCAAAAGTAAATAAATAAATAAAAATAAAAAGAAGGAAGAGGAGATAGAGAGGGAAAGGGAGATGTATATAATGGGAAAGTAGAGAAAATTTATTGAAGGCATCAAATGCCAGAGTGAAGATTTATAAGCTTGATCCGATAAACAATAAAGGCTCTTTCTAAATTATTTTTTCCCCTGAATTCTATTTTATTAATGTTATATCAGTGTCACTGAGATTTATAAATTTATACAATTGCCGTCCTACAAATTTAGCAAATGTAACTGTAGAGTTTAATGTTTTAATTTCTATAAATGTATACAGTTGTGCAGTCATAACCATAATCTAATTTTAGAGCACTTTAACCACTCCCAAAATGTACCCTTTGAAGTCTAATCTAGCTCCCACTTCCAGGACATAGAATTACACAATGTATAGTATTTTATGTTTGGTTTTCTTTCATTTCAATTTGCATAAATTATTTTACATTTATCCATTTTGTTGCATTTATCAGTAGCCTGTCTCTTTATTTCTAAGTAGTATCCCATTTTATGGATATACAACATTTTGTTTATCCATTCACCAGTTGAAGGACATTAGAATGTTTCTAATTTTAGACAATTATACGTAATACTGCTATACCATTTGTGTACAAGTCTTGTGTGGACAAATATTTTCATTTTTCTTGGTAAATACAAGCAAGTGGAACTAATGTATCTTATAGTAAACATATGTTTAAAATGTCAAATTGCTGCATCTCACTTTTAGTATATGTTTCCAAAGTGGCACCATATTTTTGGTGAGATATGTATTCAAAGCTTTTACCCATTTTAAAATTCTTTCTTTCATCTATTTATTATTTTCAAAAGTTTTTCTTATATTATGCATACAAGCCTTTTACTAGGATTTTCTTTTCAACAAATGACTCTGGAACATTGGATACTTACTGTCAAAAACAAACTAACTTCTTTACCTCATATTTCATACAAAATCCACACCATAACCCCAAATTAGTCACATGCATACGTTTAAAAGCTGAAATCAGAAAACTTATAGAAGAACATAATGAAAATATGTGACCTTAAGTTAGGCAAAGATTTGTTAAATATGACATTATAAGCATATGCCACATACACAAAAAAATATAAACTGACTTTCATCAAAATTGAAATAGTTTGGTCATTAGAAGATGCCATTAAGAAAATTAAAAGGCAAGTTATATACTGGGAGGAAAAAAGCTATAAATCATGTATCTAAATTCTTAATCTAAGAGTGAAGGTTGATATTGACCGTGACAAATATAATGGTTTTAATTATTAATCTAGTCTCAATGTGCAAGATGGATACAGTAGAGGGAATGGGCATAAGAGTATATTCTCATTGTTAGGCAGCAAGAATAATACTGGTGTGATGTGGGCACGCCAGTTCCCATTTCCTTCTGGCAGGAAAATAATTTCGATGCGGTTGTAGCAATTCTTTTGTTGCCTTAAAATGTTAAGAATTGCCCATTTTATTTTATATTCATGAGGATTCACGTTTAAGATGACTGATATCTGTTTTTCATTCTTCAGGGAATATTTGGGTATAGAATACTGCCATTTTTGAGGCTTTAAATATTTTCAGTGCTTGATCAAAGTTAGGAAACAAAAAGTTGGCACAATGGAAAATTTAAGATCATTTATTCATGGAGAAAATGCTGTTATTTGTCTCCCAGGATGTAATATAATTCGGATAAGGATTCCTTCTGATATGAACAATTAAATTAGAAAAAAGCATTAAAAAGAACAATCTCTCTTTCAAATTTGGTATTACCTAAAGGATAGAGGCAAGTCACACATCGTTTCATTAAAAATCACTAATGATTTTAGAGACTAATATAAATATTAGATGTAAACTCTATCTCCCCTAAATTGACATATATATTTGATATTTACAATATTAATGTCAACATACAATGGAGAATATATAAACACTTGTTTTTTTTTTTTTTTGCTTTTTTTGTTTTTGAGTTGGAGTCTCACTCTGTCGCCCAGACTGGAGTGCAGTGGCCGCTCCCGGCCACCGCAGCCTCGACCTGCTGGGCTCTGGCGATCCTTCCGCCTCAGCCTTCCAAGTAGCCAGAATTACAGGCATGCGCTACCACGCCCGGCTGATTTTTTGATTTATTGTAGAGATGAGGTCTCGCTGCCCAGGCGGGTCACAAACCCGCAGGCTCAGGCAATCCACTCACCTCAGCCTTCCAAAGGCGCAGGATTACAGGCTGAGCCACCGAGCCCGGCTTTTTATTGCGTTTTTAATCAGGAATTTTTTGGAAGTAAACATTGAAAACTGTAATCAAGTTTTAAGTGTTTAATGCAAAAATACAGATGTATGGAAAATTTCACCTATATTTTTGATAGATGAGATTGACAGGTATAAAAAGTCACCACCAAGAAGTCTGAAAGTAAGCATTGCATAGAAGTGTTTTATTCCATACCAGTAATGTCTTATCAGATCTCTTCAGAAGATATGTCTAATAATAATAATGTTTTAATTACTGTACTCGTATTTAGCACCTGCTTACCTGAAACTAAAAATGTGAAAATAACAGTTTTTAATATACTTACAAGATTTAAATATGGGTAATTTTTTTTTTTTTTTACAAGTGATGAGATTGTTTACTGGTTCTCTTAATAGATTTAAAGCTTGAAAAGAAAGATTATTCTAAAGTAACATTAAAATTGTGACTCAAATCACTCAGAGAGACGAAAATTTAGCTGGATTTGGAATGAGCTTTCCATATTTTATCAGCTCATCCAAATTGTGGGTGATAATTTGAGGGGTAAATATTAGCATTATTTTTTTGTAAATAAAGTAAGGCAAACTAAAAATCTTCAAAATAGAGTGATTATGTTGTTTCTATATGACAGGTATTCCCCAAAAATCCGGATTATTTTTTCAAGGGTGGGACCCTTATAGCACGGGTTTCCCTTGCTAAGTAAATGTTCTAGGAAATCATTGCCATTAGTGTACATGTTAGCATTGTTGTGAGAAGCTGTGTTCAGCTTCAGTTAAATTTTTTTTGGAGATTTTTTCAGGGTATTTGCCCATTTCATGATGCGTGATTTAGAAGCACACCTGCCCCCACTCTGCTAAGTTTTCAGCAGTTTTTGACCAAAAATATCATGAACCCATGTCCCATGTTCCCTATTAACCCGATCTTGCCAAGAACCACTTTTCTTTTTGTTTGTTTATTTTTCTGGATGAAAAACTTTCCTTCGAGGGAAATGTTTTGCTGATGTGGAAGAGGTGAAACAAACAAAAAAAGCAGAAGCATGAAAAGGTATCGAAATTGATGCAGTCAAAAACTGTTTTGAGCAGTGGAGAAAGTATCTTGACAGGTGTATTGCCTCAAACGGAGTGTACTTTGAAGGTGACTGAAGTTTAAACATGTGAGAATAAATACTTAATTTTGTGTAAGTAAATTCTGGGTTTTTTTGTCTCCCCTCATATAGTTTTAGTAGGAATAAAGCTGAAATTGGCCATCTTCTTTTTAATAATGGCTTAGTAAAATCTTTTGATTAAAAAATAATGCACATTTTGACTTTTGTTCATTCTTTTGAGCTATCCTACAAGTGAACATTTCTTCCCTTTTACTATTTTCAGTGCTGCTGATTTTGACAGGAAATAATCTGTGTTGTATTTATATTGTTTCTTATACTTAGAAAGTTTTCCAATTTTCCTTTTTAAAATATTTCTATCCTTTAAAAAATAAATAAAAAATAAAAGCTAAATAGATATTTCTATCTTTTCAAAACTTTTGTGATATAATGTGTTCATATTTTGAAGAATAAGAATAAAAGTAGTAACAAAGTGCTATCAATCACACTTAAGAAATCACCCGTACTCAACAGTCCTTAATATGCCTCTGTCGAATTGAATTCCCTTCCTTCCCTCCCAGATAAAGTAACCACCTATGTAGATTTCCTTGAACAATAATATTAGTTTTTCCTGCTTTTGAATTTTAGGTAAATGGAATGTCATCCATATTTTTTCATCTTGCTTTATTTATTCAATGTGAGGCTGGTAAAATTCATCTACATTTTTACATGTAACTCAAGTTCATTAATTTTAACAGAAATATAATATTCCATTAGATATATCCACTTGATTGTGCTATTTTTCTAGGCAGCAGATTTTAAATTCCTGATTCAATGTTTTAACGTTTAAAGGATTATTTAGGTTCTTTTTTGGGACATATAATAATTACAGATATTAAGGGGGCACAATATGAGGTTTTGATGCAAATATACATTTGTATTTCCTCAAGACAGTTTTGAAAAGTTTTATTTTTCTACCACCTAGGTTCTTAAAACTCGGCCTAAAGTTGTTTATAATATTTGTTTACTTTCATTGGGAATTCTTGGGCTTTCTAGATCTGAGGATTTTTATCCTTCTACAAGTTTGAAATATTCTCAAACACTTATATACCTAATCATGAATTGTACCCCACATCGCTAAATTTAAAAAAAAAGAAAAAAGGAAATATTCTCAAACATTATATTTTTTCATATTTCATGTTTCTCATTATCTCTTTAATCTCATTCTAACAGTTGGGCTAGGTATATATTAGACTGTCTT
Organism: Carlito syrichta; assembly: GCF_000164805.1. NCBI lineage: Eukaryota > Metazoa > Chordata > Mammalia > Primates > Tarsiidae > Carlito > Carlito syrichta. The sequence continues at coordinate 25,871 of NW_007231965.1, forward strand.
GCTTTATCTTCCATGTCTTTTTACCTCTCTTATATTTTCTCCTTTAAATCTGTCAATTCTATTTGGTATAATTTATTTGAATATATTATCCAGTTCAAAAAATCTCCTTTTATATCTGCATAACTTGCTATTTAATACATAGACTGAATTTTGAATTTTGACTTCTTTTTTTATTTTTAGATATTGTACTTTTTTTTCATTTTCAACTAGGCATGGCCATTCCTTATTCATATTTTTTGGCTTTTATTTTATCTATTTAAACTTATCATTGATTTTATATTATTATTGAATCAATCCAATATAAAAAATTATTATTGTTCTAAGTCTGTTATCTATTTTTTTTCTGGCTCTCACAGTGTTTTATTTACTTGTTTGTTTTATTATTTTAAAATATAAAATGTACATATTCCTTGGAATTTTATTTTTGGAAATTCTTGATTGTGGTCTTGATTGAAAATGTGCTATTCCTAAAAGATTTGCACTTTCTTCTGACTATTGGATGGGACACTACCACTCTGAGGCAATTTAAAATTTTTCACTCACTATTTTTCTAATTGCAAAGATGTTGTAAATTTGTACCAGAAACATATATGAGGGATGGCTATACACATAAATTGTCAAGGGCAATTATTTTACAGTTCTACACAGTTTATAATTACCATTATAATATTATCTTAAACCATAATCACCTAACAATAAATGTTGCTTATATGACAAATATTTGTTCCTGTTTTAATACTTAATTCACGATAAATTTTTACAAAGTAAACTACCATGAAACCAAACATTGCTAAACACCCCAGAAGCACACTTTGCTTTGTTTTTAAGAAGGTAACTACTATCCTGACTTCATGCATAATGTAGCTAGAAATACTTTTTATTGAAGTATTACATGCTTAAAGAAAAAGAATACAAGCTTTCATTGTACAGGTTGATGAATATTTGCAAAACAAACACTCCCATATAACAAACATCCACATCAGGAAATAAACACTGTAAAAACCACAGAAGCTTCACTTCTGACACTGCTTGTCACTGATTTCCCTCTTCGTTAAAGAAAACTACCTTTTCTGACTTCAAGCACAAAATATTTTTCGAATTATAAATTCTGTATATGTAGAATTATACAGTATGTATTCTTTTATGTCTTTATTGCTGAATGTGAGATTCATCCAAACTTATGTACATAGCTTTAGTTTTTTCATTTTCATTGCATACAGTATTTCTTTTAATGAAAATTACACGTATTTATCCATTTGAATGGTTTCCAGGATTAGCCTATTATAAAAGATGTCATTATAAACATTACTATATATTATTTTAGTGCACAAATGCACAAAATTCTGTACATTCTGTACAGAATTCTATAAGTGTAGAATTGCTTAATCAAAGAAATATGCTAATTTATACTTTGAATATAGGTGAAGGATATTATCTCTCTGTTAGTATTTTTTCCAAAACCTATTATCATCAATCATTTGAATTTTAGTATTTCTGGTTACTTTAATTCACTTTATGTAATTATTCTACACCAAAGGGGCTTCTTGTTGTCTCACTATGGTTTAATTTGCATCTCCATGATCAACAAGAAAGTATACTTCTTTTTATATGTTTGATGTTTATTTTGGTATTGCTTTTTGTAAAATGTGAGTTCAAATCTCTTGCCCATTTTTCTGAAGACTGTCTATCTTTCTAAATTTACTTCTAAAAATTATTATATATATTCTGAATATAATTTATGTTGTATATATGCATTTCAAATATCTTCTCTTGCCTTGTGACTTTCTTTTGATATCTTAATAGAGTAATTTGAGTAATAAAATGTCTTAATTTTTATTTTATTTTATTATTGGCATTATTTTTGTTTGACAAATCATGATTATATACATTTAAGAGATACGGTGTGATGTTGTGATGTATGTATACAATGTAGAATGATTACATAGAGCTAATTAATGTACTTACCACCTTTCTTGCCTATCATTTTTTATGATAAGACAGTTGAACTTCCATAGTTATTTTGAGATATGCTGTATTTTATTATTGAGTATAGTAACTCTACTGTGCAATAGATCTCAAAACCTGTTCCTACTTTGTATCTGAAACTTTGTACCCTTTAATCAACAGCTCCTCATTCCCCTATCTTCCAGTAACCATAATTATACTCTTTTTCTATGAATCAACTTTTTTTATTCCACATATAAGTAAGATCATATAGTATTTGTCTTTCAGTGCCTGGCTTATTTCGCTTAGCATAATGTCCTCCAATTTCGTAATGCTTTTGCAAATGACAGAATTCCCCCATTTTCTAAGGCTAAATAGTATTTTATTGTGAATATATACTACATTAAAAATATGTTCATCCACTTATGGATACTTATGCTGATTCTATATATTGGCTGTCAATTTATAAATAAAGATATTTATTTTGCTCATGGTTCTGTAGGCTTCACAAGAAGAATGACAGTGGCACCTGCATTTTGTGAGGGCCTCAAGCTGATTCTCCTTATGGCAGTAGGTGAAGGAAAGTCAGTCACATGGTGAGAGCAGGAAGTGAGAGAGGGGAGGGAGGTGCCAGATTATTTTAAATGGCCAGCTTTTCCTTGAACTAATAGAGCAAGAAATCACTCATTATTGTGCATATGACACCAAGCTATGCATGGTGAATCCACTCTCAGGACCCAAACACCTTCCATTAGGCCACACCTGTTGGGAATCAAATCTCAACATGAGTTTTTGAGTAGTCATATATTCAAACCATAGCGTTGGCTATTGAGACTAATGCTAAAATAAGCATGGGAATGCAGAAATCCCTTTGACACATTGATATCAGTTCCACTGAATATATACCAAGAAATGAGATTACTGAATTATATGGTATTTCTCTTTTTACTATTTTGAGGAAATACTTTTTACAATTTTGAGGAAACTTTATACTGTTTTTTATAATTGCTGTACTAATTTACATTCCCACCAATGGTGTAGAAGAGTTTCCTTTTCTCTGAATCCTTGCCTACACATTCGATCTTTCATCCTTTTGGTAAAAACCATTCTAACAGGTATTAGATGGTATCACAATGTGGTCTTAATTTGTTTTTCCATAATGATTAGTGATACTGAGTATGTTTTCATGTACCTGTTGGCCATTTGTACATTTTCTTTTGAGATCTGTGTTTTCAGGTACCTTTCCTCATTTTGAAATTGAATTACTAGTTTTCTTGCTATTGTATTGTTTGAATTCCAATATATATTTTGGATATTAACTCCTTATTAGATATGTGGTTTGCACAAATTCTCTCCCATTTTGTGAGCTGTCTCTTCATTTTGATAATTGTTTCCTTTGTTGTGCAGAAGCTTCTTATTTTGATGTCATTCATTTTTCAATTTTTTATTTTATTGCCTGTGCTTTTAGGGTTATATCCCCCAAAATATTGCCCAGTCCAATTTTATAAAATGTTTCTCCTATGCTTTCTTCTAGTAGTTTCATAACTTTAAGTGTTGTATTCAAGTCTTTAATTCATCTTGACTTTATTTTTGTATATGGTGAGAGATAGTGGTCTATTTTCATTCTTCTGTATGTGGATATCCTGTCTTCTTAGCACAATTTATTGAAAAGAGTTTCTCCCCATTGTGCATTCTTGGAATATTTGTCAAAAATCAATTGACTGTAAATCTGTGAGCTTATGTTTAGGCTTTTTAATCCTATACCCTTGGCTAATTAATCTTTCAAAAAACAACAGCATCATGCTGTTTTGATTTGAATCTATAAATATATATATAAAACATATATAATATGTTTTAAAATCAAGAAGTGTGAAGTCTCCAGTTTTGTTAGTTTTTCTAAAAATTGTTTTGACTATTCAGGGTCTTTTGTGGTTCCATATAAACAAAAATTTGTATAAGTCTGTAATATTCTAGGGATTGCATTGAATCTGTATATTGCTTTGTGTAGTATGAAAGCTTTCACAATATTAATTTTCCAATCTCTGAACATAAAATATCTTTCCTTATGTACCCTCTAATTTTTTTCAGTGTTTTACAGTTTTCAATATATGGATCTTTTACCTCCTTGATTACATTTACACATAAGTATTTAATTTTTTGTTGCCACTGTGAACTTATTTTCTTAAGTGTTTTCCAGATACTTTATTACCGCTATATAGAAACACTACTAATTTTTGTATGTTAATTTTGTGTCTTGCAACTTTACTGAATTTGTTTTTTAGTTTTGTTAAAAGAAAAATCTTAGAAAAATTAAATGTAATGAAGTTTAATTGAGAAAAAAACGATTTGTGAATTGGGCAGCCTCCCAAGTGTAGTCTCAGAGCTCCAAGGCAGCCACATGGTGAAATAAAATTTATGGACACAAAAATAAAATGACATACAGAAAATGAAAGTGAAATACAGAAATAGCTGGATTGGTTGTACCTCAATGTTTGCCTTATTTGAACCTGGTTTGAAGAGTTGGCTGTCTTTGATTGGTTGAAGCTCGGTTACAGGCACAAGAGTAGGTTAGTCTATTTGCATATCAAGTTAGGTTACAGTTCACTATGTACAAAGAAGCCTTTGAGCTAAACTTAAAATATGTAAGGAAGCAGTTTTTAGCTAAGTTTAATTTAAAAATTTTCCTCATTTGTCATCTTTTCAAATTTGGGAAATAGACTAAAATTTTAGGCATTGATTTCACTCTGTCAGCATCATAAATGTACTTATATGGTCTCAGATCACACTGGAAAATAACAGAATAGTGGGTTTTGTAATGTGGGAACACTGATTTTAGGTAGTTTTTTTTTTTTTTTTTTTTTGGTAAGGATTAGAATAGAGGGGACTTCCTTTGGCTGGAATCTCCTGTTTATATGAGGAAATCAAGACCTGATCTATTTTAAGACCTATCTGATAACTTAAAGTTTTAGTCTGATTATGTTACATTTAGCATGAGTGACTCTGTTTTGGTTTGGTTGGTCTGTTGAGAAGTAGTATATGAGCTCAGTCTAAAACAATGGCCTTCCATAATTTTGTTTAACAATTGCCCTCTTTTGGTCAGGTTCTCAATTAGAGGAGAAAGTGAAAGAGTTACGGCATTAGCATGAATCTCATTTGCTATTATATTTGGTTTGTGGTCTCAGAACATTATTAATAGATTTTGATATCCTGGAGATGGCTGCATGCACATATTTAAAACTTTTGAGATAATATAACATACTGGGAGACTACTTTTATGACTATTTGTTTACATTTTCCATCTCTTTCTTCCTCCCATACTTCAGTCTGGATATTTTCTATAATTTAGCTTACATTTCACTAGTAATTTTTTAAATTCTCTACTATTAAAGGTATCTGTTGAATTCTAATTTTTAGTTTCTCAGGTCTAGAATTTACATTAGATTCTTTTTTTTCAATTTTACTTCTCTGCTAACATTTTTATACTGTCTACTATTTTTAACACATTATTTATAATTATTTTAAAGTTTTTTTTATAATTTCAGTATCTGGAATTTGCGTGGGTATGTTCCTTCGAGTATTTTCTCTTACATTTTAATCATCTAAAATATAATACTTTACAATTTTTATTCAATTCTGGATATTGTATGAAATGTTGTAAAGATAATTTGAAACTTAGTTATGATATCCTCCTCTGGAGTAGATTAACTTTTGACTATGGCAGGTAGTTATGATAGAGATAGACCATCTTAATAGAATCAATGATTAAGCTGAATGAAGTCTGGATTTTAATATTTTTCAGGACTTGTTTACTGCTGGTTTGTTGTTTCTTGAGTCTATCCTCTTAAGGGTTCCAATTTAAACTTGGAATGTTATCCTCCACCTTGGTGGGCCCTGAGCTATAACTTTGGCTTCACCAGTTCCTTGAGATATGTAAAGATTTTGTCAGCTTTCCAACCTCTTAGCTATCACTTATTAATTGAAAAATGCCTTGAGACGTGAAGCATTGTGAATGTGAAGCTGACCTATCAGTGTTTTCCTTATGTCCAAGATGATGTTACTTATAATTCTTTAATTCATTCACATAAAATTACAAAAAATAATTGATAAATTATTCTCTTCTTAAGCTGGAGTTATTGTAGATGTTCAAATAGACATGGAAGTGCTAAAAGGTGATTAAATGTATTACCTACTTTTCACACGTTTTCTCTCTGACATCATTGTGTAAAAGGAGTCAAATCTTTTGACTGATAAGGGGCAATATTTCTTGCTACAGTGCTGACTTCTCGTTACTGGTCTCTGGACAAAAGAAGTCCAAGGAATCCAGATGGCAGCTGTAGCTTCCAGTTTAGCAGGACCATATTTGTGATCTTAGGCAAAAATATACCCATTAAGGACCCAAGCATATAATCTTACAGAGCCCAGAGTTGTGGGGATAGGAACACAAAGTACTCTACTGGGTCATTTTTAGTGATGGTAAATGGGGCCACTTTTACTTCCACTCCTTGGTTCCCAGAACCATATTTTATTCCTACTGGGGACATTGTAGCATATAGAGGTCTTTGATTTAATTTATATACTGCATACCCCCCAGAAGATAGAATCTTATCTTTGTAGAGTATTTCTTACAAGCTGTCACATTAGGCGTGCCTTAAGTTGGTTTTTTCAACAATCATTGTGTGGTATGTGACATGACCAGTGGGTCTCATAGTCATAGACCCACTTCCACAATTCACATCAGTTATACTTTACTGTAAGTTTTCACATAATGATGCGAGTTGAGACCCTATGAACAGGAAAGATAAACTCATTTCTAGAATGGGGATTTCTCCCTGGGAGGATAAATCCTTGACCCTCCCAGGAGGAAAGTAATCCAATTTAGTCAACTTACCACCAAGTGACTGACTGATATCTTTGAAGAATAGTATATTATTTGGGTTCAGCATTGATTTTATTCCCAGTAGGTGGGACATTGAGAGGCAGCGGTAGCTAGGTCAATCTTGAAAGGATGGAGTCCATGCTCTTGAGCTCATTGATAAACTCCATCTCTGCTACCTTGCTCATTCTATTTGTGTATCCATAGTGCCAGTTCTGGAGTGGCCAAAATTCAAAATTTGGCTCATGACAACTGGCCAGTTTATTTTGTCTGCACATTTGTTCAATGTCTCTTCTATGAGGATGCTTTCTGTTGAACATTAACATATTTTGCAAAAATCTTTCAATTTACTGGAAAATGCATTCATTTTTTGATAGAGATACTTTAAAATCTGCTACGATGGTTATAAATATTTCAATTTGCAATTTAAATTCTGTCCATTTTAGCTTATGTATTTTGACCCTTTATTATCAGTTATAAAAAATTATTGGTTAATTTGCCTTCTTTATATTTTTTCTTTTAATTTTTATGTACTATCTCTCATATTGTTAGATTTATTTCTGCCTTAAATTCTACTATGTCTACTTTGTTAACTTTTAAGATTGTTTTCACAGCTGCTATCTAGTTGATGTATCTGGATATATATTGATTTTTATTTATCTTTCTTAATATGGAAAGAAATTTGAGAATTGATGTTACTTCTAAATTTTTAAAATAATTTAACTCTAAACGTTTGAAATCTCATTTTATTATTATTCCCTTACTCTATTTTCTTGGAACAACTATTAAATGTATACTGGCACACTTCAGTGTATCATTTATCTTTAATCTCTTTTTCATATATTTTGTAACTTTTTTTGTGCTGGGTGGGTGAATTCCTCAGTACCATCTATCTTCCAATTATTTCACTCTTTCTTCAAGATCCAGTCAAATATTTATCCTGTTCATTTATAAATTTATTATGATTACTAAAATTTTTCTTTCTAATAGTCTAATGAATTAATAGTCATATTCACCTCATTTTGTTTCTGTTTGTTTTTATTTTGCTTTCTTATTATAAATTTTATTTATTCATGTATCTTCATGCATATCTTAAACATATGTATTTTAAAGTCTTTTAAAACTGTTTTGTTTTAAAACAAAAATTTTTTTTTTCTTTTTGGATTAGAGACAGTTTTTATCACTGTTTTTATCTCTATCACTTCTTTTCTAGCAACTATGCTCTTGCTTCTATCTGGCCCTCTGGTTTCTTCAGTCTAAAACTAGTATGTCTTAGATTAGACTACCTCAAAATTAAACTCTGAAGCAAAAATTCCAGTTAAAAGTTTATTTTAGGAGTAATTAAAGAAGGGAAAGTAATAAAAAGAGTTTGTCATCAGGCAAATTATCACTGTGGGTAAATGAAACTTAATTCTACTGGTGAATTCTGAAATCTAGTATAAAATACCAATTACAAACATCCTTCTGAAGGACTGAGGGAGCTGGGGGGATTTATTCACCACTTTCTGTCAGTCATTGGTTGAGGACTACTGTGGAAAATATTAATTCTTTGACACTTCTAGCTTGTTGTATGAGTGACAAATAGGACTTCAAATGCTAGAGAAACTTGCAGGCAAATAAATACACATGTTTTGGAACTTGTAAATCAGGTCAGTGTGGCACACTGATAGTGTCTAATGTATGGGGTGTATTAATGGTTCAGGTTTTCTATCTCACAGTCATGTTGGACATATTTCAGATTCAGTCACTCAACCTAGAGAAGCTTGAGTCAGTTTCTGTTCGTGATTCTGTGGTCTGTGTTATTTCACATAGTCTGCCTCTGGAAGAAATTGTTTGCAGCCTATTTGACCTTATTTTATGAGTAGAAAAGTACTATCTAAGACCTTGGTTTTAATCAGTAAGCTTATCCCATGTCTCCAAATACACATGAAGCATTTTCAACAGCCAAGAATCTGTAGTAGAATAATTTCTAGATTCACTACTTGATTTTGAACGCAGAGAGCATAACATCATTGCTTTAGCTTTACTCATTAGTGTATCTTTCTCTTTTATTAATGATTCACAGGGAAGTTTTCATATTTTGGCCTTAATGTGTCTTTTATTTTTACTGTTTGTATTTTATAAATATATTAATATGTTAACATTATTATGTGTTTGTTGAAGATTAATGTGCTTTAAGGATGAACTTAAAATGCCATCTATGTTGGAAGTTTAAGCCATCTGCTCTGCCTTCCAATTCTTATTTCACATGTTATGAGATTCTGTATGTGGTAATGAAAAAGTTTTGGATAAATAGTGGTAATGGTTGTGCAATGTTGTGAAGGTAATTAATGGCACTGAACTGTACACTTAAATATGATTAAATATTACACATTATGTAATATATATTTTACTATATACAGAAATCACCTTGGAAGTTTTCTGTGCTATGTTCCCTGTATCTCTAGCTATTGCTCCTCTCTAGTCACATCCCTGAATATTTGATCCCAGTTTAGCTCTCACGTTTGACTTGTAATATTTGCCTCCATCCCTTGTTTCTGATCCCAGTTTTGAGGTCTTGTTATTCTGCCTTCAAATTAATCTCAACATTTGGCTTTTCTTTTCATGTAATTGTAGTTCAAAATCCTAATCCAAGTCATGTAGGATCAACCAAACTATCATTTTCTACCTAAACTTCAGAATATCTGAAAAAGATCCGACATTTTCTTTCTGCCACTGCTACCCTTTGTGCAAATTCCTCTTCTTTTTTTGTATCAATTACATTATATTGAAATATCTGCCTATGTGCCGTTCTTTTATGTTAACTATGAATTTCTTGAGCGCAAGGAAAATAAATTCATCCACTTTATAAATAGCAAGGTTTCTAAATTTTGGTAGTTTTCACCCTGGGTTTTATTTTAGACATTTTTAATAGAAAAACAACAAAACAAAATGCACAGAACCTATTCTGATTTTCGCCACAAGATGGAACCATTGGAATTCAGATCATGAAAAAAATACAAAAAAAAAAAAAAAAAATTGAAGCCAAGACTTCTTCACAGAAAAAGGGCCTTAGACTTTCTGTATTCTAGGCTTATATTCACTGTTTTAAATTGGGAGTATAAATGTTTTTCTGGAGATTTTTTAAAGGAAGAATTGATATATATTTATATAAAATGATTCAAGGAAATTTTCACTGTGTTTCAAAAAGTGGAACGTACTTATACCAGCCTCACAAGAGAGATCTCTGTTGTTAGCAGTTTTTAATTTAAAAAAAGGTTATTCTGATATCTAAAAGAGAAAAACCTTAAAACTTGCTCACAAGTGGAATCCTCTGAGATATCAACAACATTATTAGCTTAGAAAAATCTAGGAAAACTAAACATCCGCCTCTACCAAATGTTTGGAAAGAGACACACGCTTTTATGACTTTGATGAAAGCACTATTAAATTGAAGCCTCCAATAATAATGCATCAATTAATGTTTTCTCCTTTTCTTCTTTTACCATTAAACAAATAGTTATTTAGTAGCTATCAATTGCAAGGTGCTATTTTTAAAAGGAACAAAGACAGGCACAGAAAGAAAACAACCACATGATCTCACTCATATGTGTAATAAAAAATGTTGGTCTCATAGAAATAGAGTAAAATGATGCTTACCAAAGCTGAGATGGTTGGGGAGATAGAAGTCGGAGAGATGTTTGTCAGAGGAAACATATCTATTGTATAGTAAAGTGACTATAGTTAATGACGATATATTGTATTCTTGAAAAATGCTAAGAAAATGGTTGTTACATTATTTTTAACCACAAAAACAATATGAAGTAGCACATTTGTTAAGTAGCCATATTTAGCCATTCCACAGTGTATATATACTTCAAAACATCATGTTGTACACAATAAACATATACAATTTTATACATCAAAAATAAAATAAAGGCATGAAGAAATAACGTATGACTGTAGAAGTCCTTGATTCTTTGACCTTCTGCTAGTTTTGCCTTGCAATTACTTATCCTTGGGCAATACTCATTTTCTGAATATACCCGAGTTTCTCAAAGATGCTGGAAAAAGTCATAAAGCTTCTATCTTGGCTCCACTAAAAATTCTTGTCATTTGATGTATGGTATGATTTTCCTGATACAAAATGAAACTTGTTTGTAATAAAGTCCATAAGCTGATGACATGAGGGTCAGATTTAATCTGCAGGCTTTTACAATTTTGAAGATTTTATCTGACACAGTTATATATTCTGTTTGTCTTAAAAAAATAAAATCTCTGGCAGAGCTAGGCTTCTGGGTACTTAATGGCAACAGCTAACAGCAGTTGACTTTTAGAACATCTTATCTCTAGTTTTTCAGTTCTTAGAAATATCTGTTGAATAATATATATCATTTAATTCATTTTCACGACTATTCTGACCATCATAGACTGTTTTCAACCCTCTAATTTATCTGTTGTCTCAGTATACCATTGGTGACCAGTCCTCTCTAGCTGATATCTCAGCTCTCTTAACAAATGACCAATATGTTACTCTGAAAATGAAAGTGAAATATCTAGAATAGGCAAATTCTTAGAGACACAAAGTAGATTAATGCTTACCAGGGGCTGGGAGGAGTGTGATGATGAATAGTTATTGATTAATGGTTGTGACTTTCTGTTTTTAGTGATGAAAAGTTTTAGAAATAGAGAGTGATGACAGCTGCATAATGTTGTGAAGGTAACTAATGTCACTGAATTTTACACTTAAATATGGTCAAAATGGTTAACTTTATGTAATATATATTTTACCACAATAAAGAAATCATCTCTGAATAACAACAGATCATGAAGTATGAGCTTACTTTGCTTCTTTCTTACAAACCTCTACAGTCTGTCCTTTTTTATTTCTTTTTTGTTCATTTTAAAGGTAGTTTGGTATACCTCACTATAATTGGGACTGCTCACAATGAGATAGAGTCCACCTGTACAAGTATCCTCTTTGCTGCTCTCATGTTTGTAAAGACAGCTCTCACCAATGAAGGGTTGACACAATCAGTAAAAGAAACATATATCAAGACCAGGTCAGTTTAATTCTTCAATGCTTTGTTAGTTCTCTACGCATCCATTATAGACTACTTGAGATTAGTCAGTTCTATCCCTGCTTCTTACTGTTACCTTTAGTTACTAGATAAAATATAATACCTGGTATATCTATTCCCTCTGTATTCCTAACTCCCTATCACGCTGTACATCTTCTCACCATTGGCCTTCGTCCCTACCATTCTATTGTTCTATTGTGAACAAATACCTGTATATCATAAACCATTATTACAGGATTATTTCTCTTTCTTTTGCTCTAATTTAAGCATTGCTCTTTCATAAGATAAATTGCAGAATTATCTACTTGAGGATGTGTTTTATTTTACCAACTCATATGGCATAGGTCTATGTGATGTGAAGATGACATTGTCCTCTCATTTGTCAATGAATATTATTACCCTTTTTGTAGAAGCATCTCTTCCTTTCATGTTTATACCATTTGGTGATATCCTTCTCTCTCTTTTTCATAATTATTTATTTTGAATGTACAGGATGGGGAAAAAGAAGTATCAAATATAAACTCTTTTGTTTACCTTATCTTAAAGAATGGTGCCATCATTTTTTTTAGCCATTCACTTATGAAGGTGTGGTGTAGTATCATTTCCCCCCTTACATTCTTGTATTCAATTAATTGTAAGCTAATGTTTGTTTTACCGCTAAATGTGCATACTAAGCCCTACTACTTTTTCTAGCTTCACTGAAAATTCTTAATAAAGCTACCATAATAAATGGCTTCTAATACAAACTCCTAACTATTTTTATGCCCATCTTTTAAATCTGAATATATTTTGTCTATTAACCTCTTATTGGTTTTTTTCCTCTCACTCATAATGTTTAAATCTATTCTAACTTTGTAATTATTTTACCTTATACTTATGTTGTCTTTATTATTTCAAGATTCAACAACCATTTGTTGATCATCAACTGTAATTTAAGCATTGTGATGAGGAGTATATATGATATCTATATCTGTTTTTTGTTTTTATTATCTGATATCTAGATTGGTATTTGGATATAGGATCTCTTTTAACTTTTCATTTACTACATTTTATTTTATTAATCCAATTACTTGTTTCACATATTATCTTTGGGTATATGACTACATATCTATACTCAATCATTTTTTTGTGTTTCATGTTGCCATTTCAAATCTCCTGCTTAATTATCTACTTGGATATTCTCACAAAAACTTCAAATACAACATATAGTCTGAACCAGGTTGATTGTCTGATGAACAATAATTTATTAGAATTCATATGATAAAAATGTTGTTGTAATTATCAGGCTGAGAATTTATTGTCAAAAAATTTTATTAAGATATGATTGGCACATAAAAAGTTGTACATATTTAATGCAGACAACTTGATGAATTTGGAGGTAAGGACACACTTGTGAAACCATAAGCACGACCTATGCCAAAAGCCTCTTTATCATCTCCAAAATTTTCTCCTTCCATTTTTATTTATTATTATTAATATAAGAACACAAAATGAGATCTACACTCTTGACAAATTTTTAAATATACAATACAGTGTTGGTAACTATAGGCACTATGTTGTACAGTTAATCTCTAGGACTTGTTTATCTTTTATAACCAGAACGTTATGCCCTTTGACTAAAGCAGCTTTATCTGTGTTTTATGAAGCATAAGTAAGCATACTTGACATGAATTAAAAATTACAAAATAAAATATAATAAAGTAACTAAATGGAAATTTTATAATTGAAAATGCAATATCAAAAAAAAAAAAAATAAGCCGGGCTCGGTGGCTCAGCCTGTAATCCCGCGCCTTTGGGAGGCTGAGGTGAGTGGATTGCCTGAGCCCGCGGGTTCGAGACTCGCCTGGGCAGCGAGACCTCATCTCTACAATAAATCAAAAAATCAGCCGGGCGTGGTAGCGCATGCCTGTATTTCTGGCTACTCGGAAGGCTGAGGCGGAAGGATCGTCAGAGCCCAGCAGGCGAGGCTGCGGTGGCTTGGAGCGGCCACTGCACTCCAGTCTGGGCGACCGAGTGAGACTCCAACTAAAAAAAAAAAATTACTAGATGACAGAGTAAAGAATCAGGAAAACTAAAGACCAGTAGATATGATCCAAATTGAAGAAGAAATAGGAAAACAAAGATTGAAAATATGAACCACGGGATTTGTGGGACAATATCCAACATTCATTAGAATCTTAGAAGGAGGAGACAAACATATTGGAGCAAAAAGTTATCTGAAGAAACAATGAACAAAAGCCACTCAAATTTGATAAAGTCATAATTTACAGATTCAAGAAGTTCAGCAAGCCTCAAACAAAATAAATTCAGAGAGAGTATGGCTATAAAAATTACAATTAAACTGTTGAAAACTGGAGCTAAAGAAAAAGATCTTTAAAGCATCAAACACACACACACACACACACACACACACAAGACACACACACACTACACACAGTGGAACGACAGTTCAAACATTGTACATTTCTCATCAGAAACCATGGAGACTAGAAAATAATGAAACAAAATGTTTGAAGTTCTGAAAGAAAAAAACTGGCAATTCAGCTTTCTATTTCTAGAACATGAGAAATAAATAATGGCATTTTCAGATGAAGGAAAACTAATACATTTATTACTAATAGACTTGCTTTACAGAAAATACTAAAGGTATTAGTGAAAATGATTTCAAAGCGAAACTCAGTTCTTGAGGAGTAAGGAAAGAACAACCGAAATGATAACTCTATACTATACTCATAACTATACTTTGCAACAACTTGGGTATACTCATAACTATACTTTGCAACAACTTGGGTGGATTTGGAGTCTATAATACTGAGTGAGTGGTCTATCATTGAAACAAAGAGCTGAGTATCACATGTTCTCACTCATAAGCGGACCCTGAACATTCATCATAACACTATAAGAAAGGGATTGACAGTAGTGGGAAACTGCCAGGGGAGGAGGAGGACACTTCATATAAATAAGTGTACCTGATATCAAACAAGGGTGAAGTGGTGACAAAAGGGAGACCCAAACTTTACCTGTACAATGGCCACTTGTATACTTACTCCCGAATTGTATCCCGCATCTTTAAAATAAAATAAAGATTATTTTTTCTTAAGTTCTTAAAATGTGTGAAACTTTGGGAAACGAAATTGTAACTTTTTGGCAGGGTTTTCTGTGTGTGAAGTTATAATTTATATGACAATTGTAACATCAAGGTCAGTAGAAGGAGGGTAATGGAAACTATTTAGTTGCAAGACTCCTACACTTTCATTGAAGTGGCACAATATTGACTCTAAGTAGACTGAATAGTTAACTATGTTTATTGTAATTCATAAAGCAACCACTAAAAAACTACACAATAAGATATAGCAGAAAAGCTAATTTACAAATTTAAATAGAATAAAAGAAGTATTAAAATACTTCAAAAGAAAGAAAAAAGAGGAGAAAGAGGAACAAATAAACACAGGGAAAAAGAAACAAATAATACAATGACATAGTTAAAATAAATAGTATTAATATTTATATTACATGTTAATGCTCTAAACACTCAAATTAAGAATCTGTGATTGACAAAGTGATAAAAAGCAAGACCCTACTATATTTTGCTCCTAAGAGACACACTTTATAAATATACAAATAGATTAAACATATATAGAGAAAAATGTTGTATTGCAAGTATTATGCATAAAAAGGATAGAGTAACAATTTACTATCAGATAAAATATATTTCAAGATAAAACCTATTACTGAATGATAAATGTGGTGATATATTATGAAGAGATACAATTTATAAATGTGTATGTGCTAAAAACAGCAAACTGGGAGAAAACACTTCTCATATATTAGACACCAGACTTGTGAATTTAATATATAAGTAAATTATCCTACCTAATAATAAGACAACCCAAAAATAAAATGGGCAAAGTGTTTGAATAGGAATTACAGTGATGCACCACATAAGGACATTTTAGTCCATTATTGACCACATTTATGACAGTGGTTCTTTTTTTTTTTTTTTTGAGTTGGAGTCTCACTCTGTCGCCCAGACTGGAGTGCAGTGGCCGCTCCTGGCCACCGCACCCTCGACCTGCTGGGCTCAGGCGATCCTTCCGCTCAGCCTTCCAAGTAGTTGGAATTACAGGCACGCCACTACCACACCTGGCTACTTTTTGATTTATTGTAGAGATGAAGTCTCGCCAAGTTGCCCAGGCAGATCTTGAACCCGCGGGCTCAGTTAATTCACTCACCTCGGCCTCCCAAAGGTGCGGGCTTACAGGCTGAGCCACCGAGCCCGGCTGACAGTGGTTCTTTAAGACTATAACGGAATTAAAAAATTCTTATCACCTAATGACATCGTAGTCATTGTATCGTTGTAGAAAAATTCATAATTTATGTGTCTGTGTTGATGCTAGGGTCAAAATCCCTGTGGTGCTGGTCATATAAAAGTATAGCATATACAATTATGTACAGTATAATACTTGATAATGAATGTCAATGTCCATGTTAATAATTTATGCATTAACTATCTCATAATTTTTATCGAGTTTTGAATGTACTTTTTTTACTCACAGAAACAAAGAACTGAATACCACATGTTCTCACACATAAACGGGCCCTAAACACTAGTCACACTAGTACAAGTATGGGAATGGCAAACGCTGGACACTGCTAAGGAAGGGAGGGGGCATGTGGCAACACAGTGCATATCTGGTCTACTATCAGGGGGAGAAAGGGCAAGATAGAAGCCCAACCTTCACCATCATGCAACTTACTTGTAGTAAATCCCTGCTTGTACCACACAATTCTAAAATTTTAAAAAAGGTTAAAAAAATTCTACTTGTCATGCAAAAATACATACATACATACATACATATATAAACTGTAAAACAACTTCAAGTATGTCCTTCTGAAGCTATTTCAGAAGACATTATTATAGGAGATGGCAGTTCCATGTGTGTTATTGCTCTTAGGACCTTTCGTGGGACAAAATGTTGGTGAAAGACAGTGATATTGATGATCCTTTTCACAATAAAGATTAACAATTAAAGTAAAAAATAGAAAAAAAATCATATAGATGAGGTCCCACTTGTCTATCTTCTCTCATATGGCATGAGCATCTTTCATCAAGAATTGATTGTTTATTCCAATTTCTGTAAGGGTATCTAATTCATTTTCTAGGATTCTTACAGCTTGAGCTTTTATATTTAGGTCTTTGATCCATTTGGAGTTAATTTTTGTATATGGTAATAGGTTGGGATCCTGTTTCAATCTTCTGCAAGTGGTCAGCTGATTTTCCCAGAAATTTTTACTGAATAGGTTCTCCTCTTCCCAGTGGTTGTTGGTGGAGGTTTTGTCCAAGGTGAGTTGGTTGAGAAATTGAGACATTGCTTCCAGAACCTCTATCCTGTTCCATTGGTCTATATGCTTGTTTTTGTATCAATACAGGTTGTTTTGATTATTGTAGCCTTATAGTAGAGTTTAAAGTTTGGAAGTGTGATACCTCCTGTTTCATTTTTGCTAAGGTTTGTTTTGGCTATTCATGGTCTTTTATGTTTCTGTATGAATTTCTGTATTGTCTTTTCCAGGTCTGAGAAGAATGATGTTGGTAATTTAATGGATATTGTCTTAAATCTGTAGATTGCCTTTGGTAGGATGGAAATTTTGACAATATCAATTCTTTCAATCCATGAGCATGAAATATTTTTTCAGTTGTTTGTGTCTTCTTTGATTTATTTGAGCAGTTTTGTAGTCTTCATTGTAAAGGTCTTTCACTTCTCTGGTTAGGAAGATGCCGAGGTGTTGCAGTTTTTGTGGCTATTGTGAAAGTGATTGTGCTTTTCATTTGGTTTTCTGTCTGTGTTGTTGGTGTATAAGAATGTGACTGTCTGCCAGGCATGTTGGCTCACACTTATAATTTCAGAACGTTGGGAGGCTAAGCATTGCCTGAGTCCACGGGTTCGATACCAGCCAGGGTAAGTTGGCTAGATCTCATCTCTATAATAAATCAAAAAATTAGCTGGATGTGGTGGCACGTGCCTATAGTTCCAGCTACTTGGAAGGCTGAGGCATAAGAATTGCTTGATCCTAGCAGGTCGAGGCTGCGGTGGCTGTGAGTGTGCCACTGGACTCCAGCCAGGGGGACAGAGTGAGACTCCCACTCAAAAAAAAAAAAAGAATGTGACTCTCTTTCACACATTTATACATACTATGGGGGTGAGAAGACTTACTTTTTTTTAGGTAATGGATTAATTGTGATAATATATTTGCTGTTTTATTTATTAATTTATTTTTATTTTTAAAATGTGGGATACAATTCAGGATTAGGTAGATAAGTGGTCATTGTACAGGCAAAGTTTGGGGTGTCACTTTGGTGGTCAGGAATGACTTCTCTGAGTAGTTAGCAATAAACTTAAACATAAAGAATGAGAAAGAGATAGTTATGTAAGTGCTGGGAAAAGAGGCATCCAGTAGATGAAATAACATATTCAAAATCCTGAACTGGGACAGAACTTCCCTTGAATAATTTAACTAAAGGCAAGTACAGCTAACCTCAGACAGTAATGTGGAGAGTGGTGTGAAATAAGGTAGTCCTAGGCAAGATCATGTAGGAATGGATTTAAATTTCATTTCAAAACATTGGTTATATATGAAGGCTTTAAGAAGGTGGTGACATGATCATATATCTGCTTCTAAAAGATTATCTCACTCTTGTGTAGAACTGTAAAGAAGCAAAAATGTAATCAGGAGAATAGTTACTCGATATAT
>NW_007231966.1:0-7651 GCF_000164805.1 Carlito syrichta
CAATTGTATACCTAACCCTTAACTGTACCCCACAACTTCATAATAAAAAAAATTAATTAAAAAAAAGATTGTAACTGCTGTATAGCCCATTTAAATTGTACACTGCTGTAGAACAGAAATCAACTAAAAGAAAATCCAACTTTATTCCTTAGAAAACTACACTTTTCAAATAAAACTCAAAGAATGTGTGTGTCATTGATGAATCCATTATTTTTATTTGTGGAAATGAAGAGACCACAATCGCCATCTCAACTCCAGTGGGTCTTTATTCAGTAGGGGCTGTGTCACAGCAAGACTTGTCCAACCATCAGGTCCCTTGCAGATCTGTCCCACTGCTCTTGACATCCTGCAGTGTGAGGGCCTGACACCAAGCACCTCCATGTGGTTTCTACAAGTGTGACTGAAGATGTGACTGCATTCCAGGTGGGATGGCCACTGACTGGGCCAGCTAACACCGGGTGCCATGTTGAATTGCTTCATCTGTTAGCATTGCTGGCTCAAGATGTAGGAAGGGCTTTGGGGATCACTCATGGCAGTGTTTTAATAACTCTCCCACAACTCTGCTGATGTGTGGTCATTAAAATTTTTATAGTGTGTGATTAAAGTGGAAGTGGATTTCGACAATGGATATGTGACTTGTAAAATCCTTTCTTTTCTTAAGAGATACCTTGAAAACCTTCTCAAAATAATAAATTGGCCCACAAGACATAGGAAACAGTGGCCAGGGCCCCATCTTAAAAGCCAACAAAAGGATGGTGAGTGAGAGGAGGGAGAGAGAAGTGGGACATTCCTCCATTCTCCAGGGCTCTGGAGTCTTTGGGAATGAGCCAACATCACCCTGGGAAGACAGCATCAAAAGCAGTAAAGAGCAGTAGGAGGTGATGAACAGCAGGCCCATTCAACACGGAAGTACATGCCATGAGTTTGGATGAAAATGTCTAACTACCTAGTCATAGATTTTTTCAGAATCGGGGTAGGCATTTAATAGTTGAGCTTTAGGAAAGATCCAATCAGGTCAGGGGCAGAGATTATAACTTTGCTCATCTTTGCTTTTTAAAAAATCTTCTACACCTTGGACAGCTATTCTGTATTTTGGGGCCCAAGTAGTGCTGTGGGAGAGGCAGTAACTGCACTCAGTGTCTTGATCCAGCCCAGGTCATGCCCACGCCTGTGGTCTCAGTCAGTAACTCAACCTCTTGGCACCTCTCCCTACTCATTTATAAAATAAGAATAACAACAATATCTGCTTCATAGAATCCTTTTACTGATTGGATAAGTTAAATTTTTTAAATATTAGGAAATGTGCTGTAAAAGAGTAAATGCTATACAAAAATGACTTATCTGTATTGGTGTTAGTTAAAGATGCAACTATGTGTCTATTAAAAGTGATGGATAACTGAATGGCCTCTAGATACAATACAATTCTGAAATTTTATAATACCACACAGTCAATAGATATCACATAACAAATCTTCTGGAAATGCCAAATTATGAGAGAAACAATGTATACTCTTCTGCATGGCAGAGTCACTCATCACTAAATATCAGACATCACCCTCCTTGAAAGAAACAGTTATCTATTCCAAATGGAATCTCAAGATCTATTTTGAAATGTGCACACCTTTTGATAGCCATTAGATAATTTATTTTATCTTTCTTCAAGGCATCACTGAAAACTGGAATTAGATTTTCAACATATATATGTGGTCTTATTAGTTCATATATGCTGACTCTAGCTCTTGGCTATACCAGAATGCAAATTCACTACAGAGTAGCTTATTAGAGAATCTTCAGTGAGCTAAATGTTCCCATTCATAAAATAATTACATTTTGCATGGTTTAGAGTGTACAACGCTTTGCATATTTTTGCTCTGGCACATTTCCTGCTATATTGGTATGCTTCTTATTGCTAGTAAATAATGTAAAGGACATTTGGGGGTCTCCATTTCTCCTAGTTCATAGCACAAAAGCAAAATGTGATGTTTGATATAACTCTGCCATTGATGAAAGTCATTCCTCAGAGAATCACTCATGAAAATCTCCACACAGCTGCACCTGATCAGAGTCACATTCTCCCATATCCCTAAGAATACCCACTTCTTCTGAGATAGTGGAAGTGGTAAATCTTTTCTCATGGAGTTGCCATTAGAGATTTAATTATGAACTCAAAATGAATATTGCAAAATGCAGCCAATTGACAAATTGAATCTTTACAGTAAGTGGAATTCACATAAGGGCTGTGGTGAGGCACACTTTGGTGGATTTATGCCACCATTTCATTCCAAGTGGACTGTGTGCATTAGTGAGCTACAGAACACATTCTGCATATCTCAGAGTGGACACTGAGAACAATGCTCTATAGATCAGGGCGTGATGAACTTTTAGATAAAATATGCCTATGGAGTTAAAAGATTGGCTTCTGTCTGGTCTTCATAGGATACATTTAATTCAAAAGGAAAAGTCACAGACTAGTGCCAGAAAACTACTTGGGATAATAAGGAAGTTTTAAAAATAGAAACACAGGGTCATGCAGGGTAACAATCAGAATTAGCAAGGCCTAGTTTATGAGTTATCACATATTATTAACTCAGAAAATCACACACATATGGTCAGATATGGTGTGAGTTATTACGTGACCAGTCCTCTTTCTTAATTTAGCAAAATCTCTGGTCCAATTTGAGGATAATAATCTTTATCTAAAAATGAAACAAACTCTTTAAAACTAAAGCTTGTTCAGACAAGTTATTGAACATGCACTCTCCCTCAACTATTTTTATGGAAGAGAAGTTTTTACAACTTTTCTTCAAATATCTTTTCTTTTTTTCTCTTGATTTTTTTAATTTTAAAGATGTTGGATGCAATTCAGGGTTAGGTATATAAATCGTCATTTTGCAGGTACCTTGTTGATGAGGTGTGCACCCTACCTCCCCTAGCAGTTTCCCATTACTACCAATCCCTTTTTAAAAGTATTAAGATAATCGTCCAAGGTTCGCTTATGAGTGAGAACATATGGTACTCAGTTCTTTGTGTCTGTGATAGATCACTGAGTATTACAGACTCTAACTCCATCCAAGTTGCTGCAAAGTTCATAATTTTGTCCTTTTTTATGGCTGCGTAACATTCCATCATGTAAATGTAACACAAATTTTTTAATCCAGTCCTCTTTCAATGGGCATCACGGTTGGTTCCATGTCTTTGCTATTGTGAAAAATGCTGCAATAAACATGTGTGTACAAGTATCTTTCTATAGAGTGATTTGAGTTCTTCTGGGTATAGTCCCAGTAGGGGGATTGTGGGGTCATATGGAAGGTCAATTTTTAGGTCTTTTAGGAATCACCAAATTGTTTTCCACGGAGGCCGTATTAGTTTACACACCCACCAACAGTGTAGAAGTGTTCCCTTTTCACCACATCTGTTGTTTTCTTGACTTATTGATGATGGTCACCCTGACTGAAGTAAGTGGTATCTCAGTGTGGTTTTAATTTGCACTTCTCTAATGATTAGTGAGGCTGAGCCTGTTTTCATGTATCTGTTGGCAGCTCATAAATCTTCTTTTGAGAAATGTCTATTCATATTTTTGCCCACTTTTAATAGGGTTGTTAGTTTGTTTTCTTTTTGGCATGTTTGAGTTCCTGCTGTCCCAAGGGATCTGTGGTCTCTGAGAGGCACGTGTAGTGTCTCAACCATATGTGTGTTTCTGATGTCTTCATGCCTACACAAGAGTTGTCATGGTGGTGGAAAGTTTAACTCTGCTGGGTTTGCCAAACCATCTTTAAACTTCTCATTATCCTTTTATGTTCCATTTTTAATAATCATGTTACAACACACTACTGAGGACTGGAGTCATGAACTGCCCATTCTTTGCACTCTTCTATTTACACCTGGAAGGAAAAGTAAAAATAAAAAAGCAGCCCTCAATTCCTATTTCCCTGGTTACTTTGCAAACCAGGGATCTGATTCTCATTTTGTGAAAACAGCATGGGAAAGGTAACACTATTTTTTAAATTTTAAAATTGTGGGGTACAGTTAAGGATTAGGTATACAAATATGCATTGTGCAGGTACCCTTGTTGATGAGGTGTGCCTCCAATCCCAGACAGATATTGACTACCATTAATCCCACCTCCCTTCCCCTCCCTGCCCCCCATAGTTTCCCACCATTGTCAGTCCTTTTCTTATAGTATTACAATAGTTGTTGAAGGTCCACTTATGAGTGAAAACATGTGATACTCAGCTCTTTGTTTCTGTGAGAGATCACTAAGTATTATAAGCTCTAATTCCATTCAGGTTGCTGCAAAACTTATGATTTTGTTCTTTTTAATGACTGCATAATATTTCATTGTGTATATGTTCCACTTTTTACAATCCAGTCCTCTTCTGATGGAAAGCACAGTTGGTTCCATGATCTTGCTATTGTGAACAATGCTGCGATAAAAATATGTGTGCAGGCATCTTTTTAATAGAGGGATTTGAGTTCTTCAGGGTATATTCCCAGTAATGGGATTGTGGGGTCATATGGAAGGTCGATTTTTAGAGTTTTTAGGAATTGCCACACTGATTTCCACAGAAGCTGCACTAGTTTACACTCCCACCAACAGTGTAGAAGTGTTTTCTGCGGGGCTCCTGCCCCTGTGGAGATTGGGGGTCCTTTGGTAGGTGTGGTGGCATTGGTGATTTAAACTGGAGGGGTAGATATAAAGAGAAAGAAAGGGGGGAGAAAGAAAGAGACTGGACTCCTGTTCAAGTGACCAGAAGCCGTTTAATGGGTGTAATCCAAGGGCTTTTATCCCCAAACTCTGCAAAGTTATTATCACAGGAACTCCTACTGCTATGGTTACACAAAAGGTAGCATGTGCCTTTCACATGACCAGGTCCAGGTGCACACAGGACACTCCCCACTCTCAAGCAGATGTATTTTTCAAGCATGAAGAAAAACATGAAGTTCTTATCCAGTTTCTATATACCCTTAATTTTTTATAGCTACATAACATTGTTCAGTGCTTACACCCGAAACCAACGTAATGATATGTTACCTTTTACTATTCTATGCTAACTCAAACTAGTTTCTATGAAACAGTTGCTGCTATAGTTACACTCTCCTAGCACCAGCAAACCTAATTCAAACTTCACTGGCCCCCTGAATCAAACTGAACTAACCACACTTCTATAATAAAATGATTGCTAAAATTTTCTTAATCTATATAAACTATATTCTAAAATCTATATCTATAAATTTCTGAAATCATATTAAGAGAACCTGTGACTTGCACTAAGAGTCCTCAATGTGACTCAAAGTTAAACTTAAATTGTTTAAAAGCAAAAACCATGAATCATGGAAAATGGGAACAATAGGCTCCCAAGTTAGCTGTGTTCATTCTGGTTTCAGAGTCTTCTGTTAGAGCCAGCAGGAGCCTTTCCTGGTTCCTTGTGCCAAATGGAAAAGGAGGGAGGGAATGGGGTCAACAGCTCCTGAACACATCCTAGTGGTCTTGGGGTCAACGGCCCCTCCTGATCCTTAAATGCTCAGTGGGCCTCCGAGGCCAGCTCCCAACAGTTTTCTTTACACTACATCCTCTCCAACATCTGTTATTTTTTGAGTTATTGATAATGGCCATTCCGACTGGAGTTAGGTGGTATCTCAGTGTAGCTTTAATTTGCATCTCCTTGATGACTAGTGAGGTTGAACATTTCTTCATGTATCTGTTGGCCACTCGTATGTCTTCTTTTGAGAAGTATCTGTTCATATCTTTTGCCCACTTTGTAATGGGGTTGTTTGTTTTTTTCTTTTCAGCACGTTTGCATTCCTTGAAGATCCTAGATGTTAGGGCTTTGTCAGACATAAACTTGGCAATACTTTTTCCCAGGATGTGGGCTGTCTCCCTGCTCTCTTGGTGGTTTCTTTGGCTCTGCAGAAGCTTGTCAGTTTAATGAGGTCCCACTTGTCTATCTTATCTCTTATGGTCCATGTGTTTTGGGTTTTGCTCAGGAATTGAATGCCAGTTCCAACTTCCATAAGGGTGTGTCCTGCATTTTCTAAAGTACTTCTGGTTTGAGGTTTTACATTTAGGTCTCTGATCCATTTAGAGTTAATTTTTGTGTATGGGGTAGGTATGGGTCTTGTTTGAATCTTCTGCATGTGGTCAGCCAGTTTTCCCAGCACCATTAACTGAATAGGGTCTCCTCTCCCCAGTGGTGGGTGGTGGAGGCTTTGTCAAAGATGAGTTGGATGAGAAATTGAGGAATTTCAATTCTATTTCATTGGTCTATATGCCTATTCCTGTACCAATACCAAGCTGTTTTGATGATTGTAGCTTTATAGTAAAGTTTGAAGTCTGGTAATGTGGTATCACTTACTTTTTTTGCTTAGGATTGTTCTGGCTATTCTTGGTCATTTGTATTTCCATATGAATACCTGTATTGTTTTTTCTAGGTCTGAGAAGAATGTTGCTGGTAATTTGATGGGTATTGCATTAAATCTGTAGATTGCCTTAGGGAAAATGAACATCTTCACAATGTTGATTCTTCCAATCCATGAGCATGGGATATTTTTCCACAAAACTGTTGGGAGCTGGCCTCAGAGGCCCACTGAGCATTGACTTGTTTGTGTCATCTTTGTTTTCTTTGAGCAGTGTTTTACAGTTTTCATTGTAAAGGTCTTTCACATCTCTGGTTAGGAAGATGCCAAGGTTTTTCATTTTTTGTGTGGCTATTGTGAATGGGATTGTGCTTTTTATTTGGGTTTCTGTTTGTTTATTTTTGCTGTAAAGAAATACGATTGTCTTTTGCACATTTATTTTACACCCTGAGACTTTGCCAAAGAACTTTACCAGTGCAAGGAGGCTTTTGACGGATTCTCTTGTGTTTTCAAGGTACACAATCATGTCATCTTCAAAGAGAGATAACTTGACTTCTTCTGTTCCTATTTGGATACCCCTGATCAACTTCTCTTTTCTGATTGCTCTAGCCAGGACTTCCAATACTATATTGAACAAGAAGGGAGAGAGTGGGCATCCTTGTCTCATTCCAGTTTTCAGGGGGAAACAGTTACAATTTTTTTCTGTTTAGGAATATGAGGACCATGGGTTTCTCATTGATGGCTTTTACTATTTTGAGGTGTTTTCCATGTATGCCTAGATATTCGAGGGTTTTTATCAAGAAGGGATTCTGGATTTTATCAAAAGCTTTTTCTTTATCTAATGATATAATCATGTGTTTTTGCTTTGACGTCTTTTGATGTATTTAATTGCATTTATGGTCTTGTGAATGCCGAATACAGGCCTGTGTCCCAGAGACGAAGCCTACTTGGTCATGATGGATGATTTTTGAGATGTGTTGTTGAATCTGGTTTGCTAGGCTCTTGTTGAGAATTTTAGCATCTATGTTCATCAAAGATATTGGCCTGTAGTTTTCTTTCTTTATTTGGGTCTTTACCTGGCTTGAATATCAATGTTATTTTAGCTTCATTAAATGATTTGGGGAGAGTTCCATCTTTCTCAATCACCTGGAATACTTTCAGTAGGATTGGGATCAGCTTCTCCTTAAATGTCTTATAGAATTCTGCTGGAAAGCCCTCTGGTCCAGGGTTTTTTTGGAGGTAGTTTTCTTATTATGTAGTCAATTTCCTTGATTGTTATTGGTCTATTCAGGGTCTC
>NW_007231966.1:7978-25553 GCF_000164805.1 Carlito syrichta
GGGACCATCAATCTTGTTTATCCTTTTGAAGAACCAGCTTTTTGTTTCATTGACTTTTTGTATTATCTTTTTGTTTTCTATGTCCTGGATTTGGGCTTTTATTTTGGTGATCTGGATTCTTCTGCTGAAATTAGGGTTTTTGTGGTCTTGCTTTTCCAGCTTCCTTAGGTGGCTTCTTAGGTTGTTAATTTGTGATCCTTCCATTTTCTTCATGTGCATTTGTAGGAATATAAATTGCCCTCTATCTACTGCTTTCATGGCATTCCAGAGATTTTGGTAAGATGTTTCTTCATTTTCATTTGTTTCCAGGTATCTTTTAATCTCTGTTTTGATTTCATCATTGACCCAGGAGTTGTTTAGCATCATGCTGTTTAGGGTCCATGTCTTTGTGTGTTTTGGGGGCACCTTGTTGGTGTTAATGTTTATTTTTATTCCACTGTGGTCTGAGAAGGTGCATGGTAGAATTTCTGTCCTTTTAAATTTGCTTATGCTTGATTTATGGTCAAGTATGTGGTCAATCTCTGAGTGTGTTCCATGTGGTGATGAGTAGAATGTGTATTCTGTGGTCTTTGGATGGAGGGTTCTGTAGGTATCAATTAAGTCCATTTGATCAAGAGTCACATTGAGGTTTCGGATCTCATTGCTGATCTTTTTGTCCTGATGATTTGTCTACGGTTGTGAGTGGGGTATTAAAGTCCCCAGCTATGATGGAGTCAATATCTTTTTCTAGTTTACCTAAGAGCGGCTTTATGAAAGTTGGTGCACCTATGTTGAGTGCATATATGTTTAGGGTGGATATTTCTTGTTGATGGATTGAACCTTTTATCATTATGTAGTGGCCCTCTGTATCTTTTTTAATTTTTGCTAGCTTAAAGGGTATTTTGTCTGAGATTAAGATCACGACTCCTCCTTTCTTTTGTGTTCCATTCACCTGAAAATTTGTTTCCCATCCTCTTACTTTGAGTCTATGAGTGTCCTTTCTAGTGAGGTGAGACTCTTTAAGGCAATAGATTGCTGCCTGGTGATATTTTATCCATTTCATCATTCTGTGTCTTTTCAGTGGTGCATTTAATTCATTCACATTCAAACTAATTATTGAAATGTGAGAATTGATCCCTATCATAAGGTTCTTAGAGTGTTGTTGTTCCTGTTTGGTTTTTGTCCTTCTTTTGGTTTTGGGGTTGGTTTGTGTGTGTTTAATCTTTTTCCTGTACTCTTGTGAAGAACGTTCTTTTTTCCTTTTCTTCTGTGTTTAATACTTTCTTACGTGTTTCATGTAGAGGTGGTCCGGTGGCAGCATAAGTTCTTATGGATTGGATATCTAGGAAAGATTTTTTTTTCTATAAAATGTATTTTATTCAGGCAAAATTATTGCATAGTTTCAACATCAATTTTAAAGTTTCAGGGAAAATTCTATTCCTCACTGATGAAGCTTAGCTTGGCTCTGTAGGTTATTCTTGGTTGAAGTTGCTTGTCTTTTAGAACTTTGAAGATAGGGCTCCAAGTTCTCCTAGCCTATAGGGTTTCTGTAGATAAATCTGCTGCTATTCTAATAGGTCTTCCATGGTAGGTAATCTGACCTTTTTCTCTTGCTGCCTTTAGGATTTTTTTCTTTTATACCTACTTTGTTTAGGCAAGTTATTATGTGTCTGGGAGTTGGTCTTTTCATTTGTTGTCTTGCAGGGCTTCTCTGTATCTCTTGTGTTTGAATTTTTGCATCACTGATGAAATGAGGGAAGTTTTCTTGAATAATCTCATGGAAAGTTTGTTCCAGTGAGGTCTCTGTCTCTCTTTCTGCAACAAGAAGTTCAATTACTCTTAGATTTGGTCTCTTGAAGGAATCGTTCATCTCTTGAAGGTTTTGTTCTATCTTTTTAAACTTCTTTTCTATGTTTTTGACAGTTTGGGTTAGTTCTGTATTTTGTCCTTCGAGCTCTGAGATTCTTTCTTCTGCTTGGCTAATTCTGCTTTCCATGTTTATTTGTTTGTTATTTTTTTCCATCACAGTATTCTTTACTGCTGTTGTTTCTGTCATCAGCTCCTTCCTATTTTCCTCTTGTCTCTCCTCAATTTTTTTTGTTCTCTCTATTAATGTCTTGATGTCTGGGTTTGTAGCATATGACCAGTCATTCTGGGGGCTCTTCATTGTGTTCTGAAGTCTGTTTTCTCAGTGTCTGACCTCCCAGGGGTCTGTGTGTGACCTATATTCTTCTTTTGGTTTTTCTTCATTTGTGCAGATTTTTCCTCCTTACTTTTTCCTTCCCTCCCCTTCCCATCTTCTTTATTTCTGTTACTCAGGGGTGGAGGGGTTGTTTTTACTTCTGTTTGTTCAATCTTTTATTTTTCTTTATGTATATTCTCTAACTTTTTTCAATTCTGGAGTTGGTCTGTATGTTGGGGGTGGTCCTATTTGCAGTTTTGAGATTTAATTAGAGTGGGAGCTGTGATTCTAAATCTATCTGCAGATCACAGTATCCACCAACAGTTGTATGGATAATCTGAAACCCACTGACCACTGTCTTGGAATCTGTCAATGCAGTGGGGTTGTAGGTTTGCTTCCTGAAAGGAAAATGAGGTTAACAAAGGGAAGAGAATGGAGCAGGCAGTGGGGGAATTAAGGGGGTAGAGAGAGGAGTAGAAGGAAAACAGACAAGCATACCAACTAACAAATGAAAAGAGACCCCAAAACTGAAATAAGTAAAAAGAAAAACAATAACTACAGCTACAAATTAACCATAAGAAAGAACTAAAACATACAATGATGCTAACATACAAGCTAACCAACCTCCTTATTGATGTGCTATTCCTCTATACAAAGATGGGATTTACAGAGAAATAATAAAAAGAAAAGAAAAGGAATAGATTAAATTCAGTAAATTAACAGAATCAACCAAGCAGTCTCTGAGAGTTTTCCTTTAACTCCAATGTCCTTTCAGGTCTGATTTCTAGCTCTCTTTGCAGGCTGGTAGATTTGTTCACAGTTAGCATCAGTTTCTCCTGGTCTTCTGTGAAGAATAGTTCAGATCTGTGCTCCCTACCCAGTCTACCACTCAGATCTGGCCTGTGTCTATTTATCAAGGGGAAGGAGCTTCTGTCTTTCCCCTTTGATGCTGTTACCTTGAATACCCAGCATGTGGTGCCATCTCACTGCTCCAGTTGATTTTTATCTACAGCTGCTACAGGCTGCAAGTCAATGCACTCTGGGCAGGCAGAAGTTGGAGGCCACCCAGGATGGGAGGGAGCAGGTAATGGTAGTGGAGGTGGAGGCTGCTACCTCATGGAACATGAAAGGACCTCCATGGTCCTCACTCCGGGCGAGGAGTGGGACATGGCTGTGTCAGCAGTGGTGGCAATTTTAGTAGATTGTGCTTGTGGGGGCTTCACAGTCTGGAGCCATGGGTCACCTCAGGCATGGGCAGGGCGGTGGCCATGGCGGTGGGATCCACAGCGGTGGTGGCTTAGATCACTGGGGTGGTTGCATGACAGCCATGGCCGAGCTCCGTGTGAAGTGCTGGCTGCTGGCAATGGGAGCTGCAGCTCCCGGGAGACAGCCAGAGTCTTTATGTGTGTTCTCTTTTTGTGGAGTGTCTCACAGACCAAGCTGCCCCGTCGCCATCTTGCTAGAAAGAGCCCAACACTATTTTTTAAAAAAAATTTGAAATAAAATACAAAAAGCCGCAGCTGGGTTTTAACTTTATTTTCACCCCAGCACTTCACATTCTTGAATAAATAAAATAATGAAATACAAAGAGAGGCAGTTGAGGTTTCACTTTATTCTCACCTCCAGTCCTGCTCATTCTTAAGAGAGCCCAGCTCAACTCACCCCCACAAGCTTGGACTTGTGGTCCCTGGCTCTCAGTATATCATCATTGGGAAGCACAAGAGCTGGACCCCAAGTCAAGGGAGCATCAACTCGGGCATGGCATCCTCCCTGGGTACCTCTAGCACACCTGCACAGGAACATTCCAATGCAAGCATTGCAAACCCTCACTCCAAAGAGCAGAAGCTGGATGTCTTCCCATCACCGACAAACCGAGCTGCCCAGCCTAGATCATCACCAAAACTCAGGATCTGCTGAGAAGTCAGAGTGAGGCCGGGCTCATCACAGTGACCACATTTCAGAGAACTGCTCCAAGCTTCCCACCATGCCACATTCACTAAGAGCAGGCACACGCATGCACACACACGTGCACACCCTGTTCAAAGTGTCCCCCAGTGATACTCTGGAATTCCTGTGCATTCTCTGCTGTGCTCCTTTTGGTCTCTTCTACCTGGACTCTTCCATCTTATTCTGTTAGCTTCTAAGTCCTCAAAATTCCTACAACTTTAATTTCTTCATGAAAATACTTTCTCTATTTGGTTTCTTACCTTTTTTCCCCAAAGCCCATTTCATCTATCCAATTTGTTACTCTGGCCCACACATAGTGGGTCTTGGGACAGGAGAGCACACTGTCAGTCCCCTACTCCACCCGTGGCCCATTCATGCAGTTGCCTGGACACAACACCTTCCAACTTCATGCCCAGTTGTTCCTCAGCATGCTGCAGTGTGTGTGGAAGATGAGCTTCCCTGATCTCACAACTTCTGTCTGATGGGGCCTTCCTCATCCCTAAGGGGCCTAGGAGCAGGGGCCGGCCCCCAGTCAGCTGTCTCTGAGTTGATGGCCACCCTGCACTCCCTGGCCACCCAGCCCTTCTCTTCTCTTCGACTGGCATTTCCTTTACAGTCCTGAAGAAAACAGTCCATCTAAACTAGCTTCACATGAAGGTATTGGCATCGTCATTAATTCACTCAAATATCTGCCAATTTGTTGGGTAGAAAATGGGGTCATGTGTTTCAACCTACCACTTTTGATTGTTCATGACCTTGTTCATATTTTCACATGTTTAAAGATCATTTTTACTTGCTCTAAGTTAATTGCCTTTGCATGCCTTACTTCTCTTCTTGTGACAGGAACTGCGACAGGACTTCCAGGCAGATGGGTCAGGAACTGCAGGGCCCTTCCAGAGGAGTCACGCAGGAGAGGACAGAGATGCTGCCAAGGACCTGATGAGCAACCCATGTCATGGGGTGCCCACAAAATCGTTTAATCTTTCCGCTCTCCCCCGTCGTCCTTGCTGCAATATTCAATCACATGCTAAGTTGGAATTTCCACTTTGTATCTTCTCAAAATAATCACCAATTGCTCTGTTTGCTTTTTACTACTAATGATAGTACATGGTGTATTACACTGACTAAAAAAATTGCACAGGCCCCAAATGAAAACAAAAAAAGGTGTCCCTTACCACCGAGTGGACAAAGAATCTTTAGTACATGCACACAATAGAATACTAGTCAGCAGCAAAAATAGATGAACTATTGATTTGTGCAACACCACACATAAGACAAATGCATTTTACCAAGTAACAGAAGCCAGCCTCAAACCTACACAGTGTGTGCTTCCACTTATGAAGCCCAGACAAAACTAAGCTCTGGGGAAGGAAGATGAACCGGTAGCTTCCAGGACTTGGGGAGGGTGGAAAGTTTCATTACAAAAGCTGGCATGTTGAAATTTGTACATGATGGAATTTTTATGTGTCTTAATTACAGTGGAAAATTCATGACTCTGTATGTATGTGCCAATGCTCATAGAACTGTATGCCATAGTGAGTGAATTTCACTATATATAAATTGATAAAAAGTCAACAATGTTCTGAGGAATTCCCACATTTAATACAAGCCATAGAGAATGAAAAATCAGTAAAAGCAGAACTGACTGTAGAGATAGAAGAAAGAGTATGCAATATTGGAAAACAATATTTTGGCTGAATGTGGTGGAGTA
This sequence comes from Carlito syrichta, assembly GCF_000164805.1. NCBI lineage: Eukaryota > Metazoa > Chordata > Mammalia > Primates > Tarsiidae > Carlito > Carlito syrichta. The sequence continues at coordinate 13,798 of NW_007231966.1, forward strand.
AAACTGGAGACAAAAGAAACAGTATGTGAATACTGTTTGCTCATCAGTAAAATCAATGCTGAAGCTACTTTGGTGTAAAATTGGGTTGAGCAAAAATAATGGATAGTAGAAAATGGAAGTCAGCAAAGTAGAGCCAATTCACAAAGAAAGGAACGGAAAAAACTGATGAGCCTCATGGTTTGGGATTAACAGATACCAGCACGAACTCAAAGTTAGACAATATATGTAAGTGATATATTATACATAAGCATCAGTGTGTGTGTGTATAAGGGGGGACCCAAAGCACCTGAAATTTATTTTTTTAATTGTGTATTTATTCTTATATGTTTAAACTTTAAACCTTCAAAGTACTTTTCAATGAATGCAATACACTTTTTGAGATGCTTTTTCCACTGCTCAAGATAGTTTTTGAACATGTCAATGTTGGTATCGTTTAGTGCTTCTGTATTTTTGTTGTTGCTGTTGTTTGTTTGTTTGACCTCTTCCACATCAGCAAAACATTTCCCTTTGAGGACTCTGCAACTGGGTGTGTGTAGGGGGTGGCTCGGGGAAAAATGGGGTGAATAGAGAGGGTGGGTCACAGGGGTTATGTTGTTTTTCATCAAAAACTATTGAACACTCAGTGGAGTGAGGGCAGGTGCACTCACAAATTACCCACAATAAAATGGGCAAACACATCAAAAGAATCTAAAAAAAAAATCTCCTGAAACAAAACAACCTCTTACAACAACCAATGTTACCTGCTATGTTGATGCCAATGGGTTCCTAGAACACTTACCTGTTGGGGGGGGGCTGTACTATAAGGGTGCCCTCCAAAAAAATAATTCCAGTTTTTTGTGGGTACACCCTTGTGTGTGCATAAAAATATGTGTGTATGCCAATGTAATATATATATGTCAATATTTATATAGCCACACAGAGTTCTGAATATCCATGCTAATTTATGTGGCTTTTTAAAATGCCAATTCTTTTATTTATTTATTTATTTATTTATTTAGAGTCAGGGTCTCACTCTGTCACCCAAGCTAGAGCATTACAAAGCATGCTGAAAGACAAGACTCCTTCACAGTCCGATGACACAAAAGAAACCTCAGATCCATACACAGAGGTGACACTACCTTTTGTAATGATCAGATGGAGAATTTAAAATAACTGAGAAATATATGAAGGGTTCAAATGGAAAGATTAGATAACATGCAAAACTGGTGGGTAAACAAGCACAAGATGAAAATTCTCAAAGGGGATTTAAAAAATTCTGGAAAAGGAAAATGCCCTAACAGAAATAACAATGCCTTTCATATGCATATAAATAAGCAGTTGTGACTTGGAAATAATAAGTGAGCTTGGCAAAATAACAATAGAAACTTCCCAAACTAACATAAAAAGAGATAAAAAATATTTAAAATGATCAAAATTTTTGAGAACCGTGGGGCAATCTCTAAAGATGTAATATACTTATAAGGAAAAGAAAAATAGCAAGAAGAAACAAACACTTGAAGCAAAATGACCAATAATTTTTATAAAATTAATGATTGGCACAAAAACAGATGCCAAAAGTTTAGAGAACAACAAGCAAGATTAAAACTATAAAGGCTACCCCCAGTGTAGCTTTATCAAATTGTGCAAAACCCCAGGCAATGAGAAAATCTTGAAAGAAGTCAAAGAAAGTCTTGCCTATAAAGGAAAAAAAATCAATTACAGCAGACTTCTTGACAGATATCATGCAAACTAGAAAAGAGTTGAGTGAAATATTTAAGTCTTGAAAGAAAGACACCACCAATCTAGAGTTCTATGTCCAGTGAAATTGTCTTCAAAAGGTGAAGGGGAATCAAAGACATTTTCAGACACACAAAAACTGAAGATATTTATTACAAGCATCCCTGCCCTACAAGATATAATGAAAGATCTCCAGGGGTAAGGGAAATCATCAAGGCGTGAAACTTGAATGACCATAATTCTTACTGAATCTGACGTATAATTGTTTGTTCAAAGTAATAGTAGTAACGATGTATTGTTTGACAACGGCATATTAATATGTTAATTGAATCACAGTAAATTTGGGAGGACATGGAAGTAGGAATTGGGAACATACTGTAATAAGAAACCTTTACTATCATTGAGATGGCATAATGTTATCTGAAAGTAGACTTAGTTTAGTTGTAAGCGTATGCTGCAAACTCCAGAACAACCAATTTTTTTTTTATTTAAAAAGTGCAACTTACTTGTTAAGGAATAAAACTGAAATGTATGCTAAAGTTAAACCAGGGAATGCAAAATTTGATAAGAAAGAAGAAAAAAGAATAGTTACAATAAATAGAAAATAAAGAAAACATAGTAGCTATTAGTGTAACTACTTAAATGTTCAATTTAAATGTAAATGGTCTAAATACACCAATTACACATAGTGATTGTAAAATGAACTTTAAAAAAAACAGATAGTTGTCTACATGAAAGTCAATTTAAATATAAAAACTCGAATACATTAAAAATAAAAGAATGGAGAAAGCTATATCATACAAACACTAATCAAAGGGAAGTGGAAGGACTTTTATTAATTCTCAACAAAGCAGACTCCAGAGCAAGGGCAATTATCAGGGATAAAGATAGGCATTACATAATAATAAAAAGGTTAATCTCCAAGAAGATATAATAAAACTTAACATGCATGTCCTTAACAACAAAGCCTCAAAATACACAAGGCAAAACCTGGTAAAACTGCAAGAAGAAACAAAAAGAAAATCCACTGTTAACTCCTAGAGACTTCAACATCCTCTTTCAGTAATTAGTAGGTCTAGCAAGTGAAAATTAATAAGAATACCATTAACCTGAACAACAGTGTCAGTCAAGTTGATTTAATTGACACTTATGGAAGACAGAGTATGTCCTTCCATAAATAGCAGCAAATACATTCTTCTCAAGCTCACATGAAATGTTAACCAAAATTCACCACATTCTGGGTCATGAGAGACACCCTAACCAATTACAAAACATAAAAACTTACAAAGTGTGTTCTCAGACCACAATGAAATTAAACTAGAAATCAGCAACAGCAAGATAATGGAAATATTTCCATATATTTAAAAATAATATTCTAAAAATATTTCAAACACTTCTCACTAACTTGTGTGTCAAAGAATTCTCAAGAAAAATTTTAAAGTATTTTCAACTAAATAAAAATGAAAATACAACTCTTTAATCAAATTGTACGGGATAAGGTAAAGTGATGCACATTTATTATATATAATTAAATGGATTTATTAGAAAAGAAGGAATATCTAAAAATCTAAGGTTGCACTTTTGAAAACTAGAGATAAAAAACAATTTAAACCTGAAGCAAATACATGAAAACAAATACTAAAAAGCAAAACAGAAAGCAATATAATTACATCCAGAAAATGAATACCAGAAATTAATGACACTCAGGCCTACTTTTCTGAAAGAGATAACAATAAAAACTGTAAGTCCCTAGCCAGGATAATCAGGTAAAATAAAATGAATAGCTCAAATCACTAACAGAAGAAATGAAAAAGGGGCCATCACCATCCATTTGCCATAAAGGATAACAAAGGAACACTGTGAATCCCCTTGTGCCCCAAACTGAGCCACTGAAGTGAAATGGATCAACTCCTTGAGATACACAAACTGCCAAAATTCACATAGGGAGAACTAGTTAATATAAGTAGACCTGTATCTATTTCAGAAATTGAGTCAATAAGAAATAACTTTCCAAAACAGAACACCATTAAACATTTAAGAAAAAATGATACTAATTCTTTATGATACATTCTAGACAATAGAAGCCCGAGTCATTTCTTAAACAATTCCATGAGTCCAGCATTACTCAAACATAAAACAAGATAAATAGATTAAAAGCAAGCAAGAATGCAAACCAAATCTCTTACAAACACACACACAAAAGCCCTCAACATAATAAAAGCAAATGAAACTCAACAAATTACATACCACAACAAGGGAGATGCATTTCCATATACACAGGGCATGATCCATACTTAAACTCATCTATTGTAACACAACACATCAACAGGCTAAACAAGAAAACCCATGCAATCATATCAATAAATGCAGAAAAATCCCTTGGCAAAAGGCAATACACCTGCATGAAAAGACTCTCAGCAACTAGAAGCAGAAGGACACTTCCCCAGCTTGGGAAGAATATCCACCAAGACCCAGAGCTGGCATCAAATTTGAAGCTGAGAAACTGAGAACTTTCCCTTTAAGATAGGGAACAAGGCAAAGGTGTCCGTCCTCGAGATTGTTATTTGGCGTTCTACTGGAAATACTACCTAGTGCAAAAAGAAAAGTCACACAGATTGAGACAAAGAAAGTAAACTGTCTTTGTTCACAGATGACATGGTGTTTATGTAGAAAATTCCAAAGAATTGACAGAAAATGAACAATTCTGAAAAGGATTGTAGCAATGCCATAGAATACAAGGCTAATCACATAAGTCAAGTTCTTGTCTGTATATCATCAATGAAGATTTGCAATTTGAAATTAAAAACACAATGCCACTTATAATAGCACAAAAATAAAATAGGTATACATATAATGAATTATGTACATGATCTGCATTTTAAAAGCTACAAAACCTTGATAGGAAAAAATTAAAAAGCAAAATAAATGGAGAGATTCTCAATTTTCATAAACTGGAAAACTTGAAATTCTGAAGATATCTGCTCTTAACTTGACCTTCAAATTCAATGAAGTTCCAATCAAAATCCCAGCAAGTTACTTTTTTTAGACATCAACAAACTGATTCTGATGTTTATAAGGGAGAGTCACAAAACCAGAAGAGTGAACAGGCAATTGAGGGGAAAGAACCTAGTTGGGAGGCAGTCACCCGACTTCAAGACTCACTGTAAAGCCGTGGTCTTCAAGGCAGCCAGACTCTGGTGAAGGATGGACAAGTGGGTCAAGCGGAACAGGACGAGACTCCAGAAATAGGTCACACAAATTGAACAACTCGTCTTTGACAAAGGAGCAGAGGCAGTTTTGGGTTGTCTTTTCAGCAAATGGTGCTGGAAATATTGGACAGCACCTTAAAAAAAAATCCAAACATAGAATATTGATATTTCAAAAAAACCCAAAACATATCACAGACCTAAATAAATACAAAGCACAAAAAAATAAAATGTTTAGAAGAAAACATAAGCAAGTATCCATAAGATCTTGGCTTTGAGTGTGAGTTTTCAGACAGAACACCAAAAGCACCATCCACAAAAGAAAAAAAAAAGTCAAGTTGTTCTTTATTAAAATTATAAACTTCTGCTCTGTAGAAAACACTGCCAAAAACACAAAGACAAGCTACCTACTGGAAAAATATCTGTAAACATGTATCTGATAAAAGACTGGTACCCAAATTATACAAAGAAAATTCCAAACTCAACAACAAGAAGACAAACAGCTCCATGAAAAATGGGCAGAAGATCTGAACAAACACCCCATTGAAGATGATAAACAGATGGCAAACAGGCATGTAAAACATGCTGGGCATTATTTGTTGTTTTGTCATTGCAAATTAAAATAACAAATAACTCCACATCTACTCCACATTTAACCCAAGAAGTCGTCAATAGCTAATGTTAGTAAGGCTTTGTAGCCACAGGTGGCATTAGAGTTATCCTGCTTCCATACCTACAGCAAGGGGTATCCATTTCATTAAATAATGACCGATGGGTACCATGTGGATAGTAGAAATTTGAGCTCCTGACCCCAGTCAGAGTTGGCCTGAAGTTACACATTTTTGTGGCAAACACACTCTGCAGAATATCTTCCAAAGGTCTTCCTAGTGAATGTTATCTTGGCAGAATATCTCTCTATGTTAGTTTCAAAACTTTATAGAAAATTTTTACTGTTCATATGCAATTTTGGTCAATTTTATAGAAAATTTATACTTAAATGTCCTAAACTCAATACATTATTAACATGATAAAATATGAGAAAAAGCTTGAGCTGTATGAAAAATAAAAATTGGCTGAATATCAAAATCATGTTTAAGTATTTTGGAAAGTTAATTAAATATTTACTTTTAAATAGTCTCTTGAACTTTGCTGATGTTGAGAGACCCTGCTCCTACCCAACAAACAACTGCTTACATATATATACATTTGCAATTTTACACTTAATAGGAAAAAGGCTTTCAGCAATTTCATGCAGTATATCAGGTTTTCAGAAATAAATATCGAGGCTTTACAACAGCAAGTAGATTTTAAAACATTATTATTATTACTATTATTGTTGTTATTATAGTTGGCTCTCACTCTGTTGTCCAGGCTGGAGTGTAGTGACATAATCACACTTGGCCTTGGCCTCAACCTCCTGTGCTCAGGCAACCTTCTGCCTCAGCCTCTGGAGTAGCTGGGACTACAGGTGTGTACCGCCATGCCCTGATAACTTTTTGACTTTTTGTAGAGACGAGGTCTTGTTGGGTAGCACAGGCTGGTCTTGAACTCCTGTGCTCAATTAATCCTCCCACATTGACCTCCCAAAATGCAGAGACTATAGGTGTGAGCCACTGTGTTTGGCCTAATATTAATTTTGACTCAGCTCTCAAGAGACAATGTATTTCCTTGCAGGTGCCTTTTGCAGTAAGGCTGATTATTTCTAGTTTATCCTTCCACGAAGGACATTTCTATTTTGAATGCCCCACATTAAAGCAGAGCTCTCAGGTTCACCTCCCCTTCTCTCGTCAGCCTAGCCAAGCCCACAGCTTGACATTTCATCGACTTCATATCAGGTATGCTCACAGTTCTGTTTTAGACATTTTATTTCCTGGCAATCCCAGCTTCTGATGGGATTCACTGCTCTGATTTTAACTGACATTGACTCAGTTGTGTTTCATACGACGTGAGAGATTCTAGTAGGCATTCTTTTCAGTATTGATAGAAATGGCAGTCTTCCCTAATCGCCTTTATACCAACATAGCAGTTTTATTAACTTCATTTTCTCTTCATCTCTGTGATAATCCCCACATCAACACTCTGTGCCAGACAATGGATGTTCTCTTGTTCTTGTTCCCTGGCGAGACTCAGGTTCCAGTTTCAAAGTTGTTGGTTAAAGTCACCAGTAGATTTCACTAGAGCTGCGAATTTGAGGCTCTGACATCAGCTCTCACGAGGGTTGGAGCTGGCTCTGGGTAGGCCAGCTCACCCCACACCCGGGCCTCACCCATACTTCTCTGCTATTTGTTTCATAGCCTTGGATACATCTTCTTTGACCTTCTCTCAGGTTCCAGTCACTCAGTGCCCTCCACACAACAGTGCTCAACACTGACTATCTAAAACTTATTTTTAATAATTCACTGGATTACTAATGTCACTTTCTTTCAGGGGAATATATAGTAAAATTCAATAAGTATCTATCAAGCATAGATTTTTATATGCAAGTCTCTGTTAATTCCTCTAAATATGAGAAAATAATTTGGGAGTAAGTTCTGCCCTTGAAGAGCTGTCAAATCCAGAGGAACATTTTAGGGGATCATTTATATTCAGTTCTTAATGGAAACTGAAATATACATTTAAACTGTAATTTTCAAACTCATATGCTTCTAGATGACCGAAGGAGCATATGAGTGGAGAAACTGTTCCTAAAATAAAATGTCTTATGTTACATGACCTGATGGAATTTTACTTGGGACGTGTATTTTCCAATTGTTTTTCCTGTGCTCTGTGTATCTTATTGGGTGAGAAACACAATATTCAAAGCCACTGTATAGACTTTTTGTGAATAGCATTCTGTGTTAAGCACCAATGCAGCTGGTATGGGTGCTGTATTAGCAGTGAGTGCATTATGTAAATTCAACTTTTTAATGCTCTTTAATCTTTGCCAAAAACCACAGAGTCAGGAATATTTTGGAACTTCTAAAAACCAATGACAGTGCATTCCAAAGCGAGAGGGTAGGACTCACAAGACTGCCTTTGCCGCAGTGCTGGATCCTGGATCCTGACCAACACTTCACAGCTGAAGTCTCTCCTTTAAGAACAGTCCTTCACTAGGCACACACCACCGGCTTCATGAGACTGTCTAGTGTCAAGCACTGACCATGAGAGTTCTGTTCCCCTGGGGACACATGCTGCCCAGCCTAGGCTGAGGATATTGCAAGCAGCACCAAGGGCCTGGCATGTGGGCAGCCTGCAACCACATATGTTCCTATTAGGATCCTTCACTGGAAAAACACAGCATGAGGCTCAGAGTAAGTAGATGACCAGATCTCAACAAGCAGTTCATCTTCAACACCGAGGTTTCCCTCCATGACGACAAGCTGCTTCCCTGGTTTCCTGAGGAGAAGCTTCACATTCCTGACATGTGCTGTCATTAAAACAGAGAGCATAAACCTGAGGAAACTGACTCGTTGAGGCCATGGAATACCAAATTATAAACAAGATCTAAGGCTTGCCGGCAAAGGTTAAGTCACACACCCCTACACTCGAAGAATAAACTGTGTTCCCACACCGCAAGGATTTTCTTTTTCTCTGTCAGCTAATCAAGCACTGGCCTCCAGAGAAGCAATATCGAAGCATCTGCAGCCCACCGGCCAGCAGACATAGACCACTCATCCCCTGCGCCACCCACCGTAACTACAGCTTTGACTCGGCAAGAGACTGACTTCAGTAACTTTCCCCCAATGAGAGACCACTGACCATAACCGGTCCTGACTGGTTTACAGAGCCTAAGTACCATTTGCCTTGGTGTCCTCAGCTTTGACTCGTGACATGGTATCTAATTTCACTGCATTTTACTGTTGACTCCATCCCAAAGTGAACATAGTTTATATGCAACATACATGTTGAATCAATATGCATGTGTCAGGAACTCCTTTGTGAATATTCATGGCTTTTCCCACAACCTGTGGAATGTGACAATAATTTTCCAGTGATTAAAGTCAAAATCTGTAGTGACAGGGATGACTTTTTCTTGTTTTCCCACCCACGCCAAATTCATCAGGACAATCTATTCACCCAGCATTGGAATTATGCCCACCTTTATTCCAGTTCTCAGAAGCCATACTGCCACCCTGATGTGGGTCATGGCCTTCTCATCTGGCCGGGAATACCTGGCCAACCCCTTCGTCATTCTGCCTCACTCTTCCCTCCCTTGAAGTGCCTGCCTTCTGTCTCTGCAGGAGACTACACTTCTTAGCCTGTCAAGCATGGCCACCTTGCAGGCCATAGCCCTTGGGAAGAAATGAAATCTCCTCTCCAAATGCATACAGTTCTCATAATTCTAAGTTGACATGACATAGTAAACTTCTCAGAAGCACCATGCCAGCTGTTAGTGATTTGTCTTCATGTAGCCCCCTTTTGCCCACTCCAATCTGCCTCTGGGAGCCTCACCTCCACACAAGGCCTCTCCCGAGGGCACCGATGGCCTCCCTGCCATGTCCAGTGCTGAAGCTCCACCCCAGCCTCACTAGCCATTCCAGCAGCCATCGCAGAGGCAATGGCTATATCCTGCTCGATGCATTCCTTCTTCCATCTTCTGAGAGTCCATGTGAGGCCCTCAGCCATCTCATGAAGGATCCTGCCCTTCTCCCAAGCCTCTCCCCAGTGCCCTGCCTGCACACCCTGCCCCAAGTCCCTCCTTCCATAAACATTCCCAACCGCTGTCATCTTGTCATCCAGCCTCATGGCTTCAGAGCAACCTCCAGGAGTCACAGTGGTTAGTGAGACAGCAGACCCTGGTGGAAGCTGCCACTGAGCCATCCATCCCCTGCTGCACTGGTAACACACAAGGCATTAAGCCCAAGTAGAGTACTTGGCTTCATTTTCCCACAGAACAGAGGTGGATGAGGGTCCTGTGTGTCTGTGCTGAATTGTCACACTGCGCTAATTGTCACACTGAAGGGGGATCCCTAAGGCCAGGTGCCCCAATTTATGGTCCTGAGAACCAAGGGGTCCCTGTCCTATCCTAGCCTCCAAAGAGGTCTTGCAGAGGCTCTCAAAGAAGGCCTGTTGGGAGGTCCCCAACTGAGTGGCCTCAGGACAGAGCCATGGGGCTGGCAGTGGGCCTGTGAGGGGCCTGGCCTTCCAGAGAGGCCCATCCTCTGCCAGCTTGCTTCCCTCTGTAGACAGGTTCAATCTGTTATCTCCAGGAAGTGTGTCTTGGTTTGATCAGAAAATTATAAATAATAATCAAGCACTAGATATTGCCCGAGTTCTAAAAAGTATAACAGAAGCCATCAGTTCAAATTTAATATTTTAAAACATGAGTCAAAAGAAACTATCCAAATAGCCATAATTTTAAAATCATGCAAAAATTCTTCAGAAAAAATTGTTTAAAGGAATATGTGTAGTGATCTCTGAGCAGCATGAGGCAGGTTTTATAATTGTGCAATTTGACTTCTTTTTGCTAGCTTATTTTTTTAAACATCACCTAGACCATAAGTATTCCACATCTGTGCTTTCCCTAGGGACTTTTTTTTACACATTGTGCAAGCATTCTAATGTTTTCCTTCTCCCTGAATAGCATGTTACTGCCTTTAACTAACTCATCAAGGTTAACCATTCTTATTGCCACCTTTAAAAATTACATTCTTAGAGGAATTGCACAACCAAGTCAGACACTGTGGGCAAATTTAATTAACTAAATGTCAGAGACCGTAGTTGTTACAAATGAAATAAAGGGAGAAAAACAGGATAAGGTATAAACTTGGGAGGCTCGTTATTGTTGCTGAGTGGCTGAGTGGTTTTAAAGGACTGTTCACTTGGGCATAGTACTGTTGGTACCAAGAGCAGTTGAGAAAACCATGAATATTTCTATAAATGACAAATAACTTCCATAACTCTCCTGTAATTATCTTATGTTGAGACAATATGAAAGACTGAAAAGAGAAAAGTGAGAGTCTTTTCTTTTTTTGGCCACCTCTGTTTTTCTCTCAAATGTGAAGTTGCTCATTTAGCTGATTCCATCATCAGAAAGGTTATCGGATCTGCTGTGGGTTAATCAGTGGTCTCATTTGGAGACTCAAAGGTATTGAAACAGTTACAAATAATTTTAACCCAACATGGCAATGTAGAGCTGGGTCACTCCTTCAGCTAAGAAGATATAAATATTTCCAGTGCCTTCTTTATTTACCAAACTCCCCCGACCTTGGTACTAAATACCTACATTTGTTCTGTGGACTTAAATAACAGTCCTGTATCATTTGAGAGAACTGACGGGACCCTCTTTACCTGAAAGACTCCAACAATCTTAGCTCCCAGATGTGACAGGACAGAGATTAATCATATTCCACTTGCTATTACTCCATCTCCTTATTAATCATTACTAGACTTTATTAAAGGTTGACTGAAAGAAAACAACCAACCATGATAGCTTGGTTTACTTTCTCCAACTACCCCATGCCCTCTTGATTTTATGGTTCTGACCTGATGACCACCCTGGGCCACAAAGGCCTCTGGACTGATGACGCCAGATACGGGTCGGTTCAGACTGGTCTCCTAAATTTGTAAGTTTGTACAGTTCATGGACTTGAGCACTATGTTTCACTTTTTTTCATTAAAGCCCTAATTATAATGCATAGGAAGACAGACAGTTGGAACAAGTGACACTGAGACAGGAACTGACTTCATACAGCTGACTTTATACCGCTCAAGCAATGTGAAAATACTAGTCAAAACACGTATTTCATGGAGCAGTCTTGCTAATGGAGCTTTCCTTGTAGAGAAATTGCTCTGTTTGTCTGCATCATCAGCTGTTATGGGTTGAATCGTGTCCCTCAATGAATGACGTCTTGA
>NW_007231966.1:25573-30919 GCF_000164805.1 Carlito syrichta
ACATGGCAATGTAGAGCTGGGTCACTCCTTCAGCTAAGAAGATATAAATATTTTCAGTGCATTCTTTATTTACCAAACTCCCCCGACATGGTACTAAATACCTACATTTGTTCTGTGGACTTAAATAACAGTCCTGTATCATTTGAGAGAACTGACGGGACCCTCTTTACCTGAAAGACTCCAACAATCTTAGCTCCCAGATGTGACAGGACAGAGATTAATCATATTCCACTTGCTATTACTCCATCTCCTTATTAATCATTACTAGACTTTATTAAAGGTTGACTGAAAGAAAACAACCAACCATGATAGCTTGGTTTACTTTCTCCAACTACCCCATGCCCTCTTGATTTTATGGTTCTGACCTGATGACCACCCTGGGCCACAAAGGCCTCTGGACTGATGACGCCAGATACGGGTCGGTTCAGACTGGTCTCCTAAATTTGTAAGTTTGTACAGTTCATGGACTTGAGCACTATGTTTCACTTTTTTTCATTAAAGCCCTAATTATAATGCATTTAAATATTAAATCTCCACCTCAAAGTGAACACTCTTATGTTGTCATATGTTCTTTACACTTAAGCCCAATGTGCATGCATAACAGCTTCCTCTGTGAATATTCTTAACCCGCTCTTGCATCCTGTAGAATATGCATATCCTACCTCCCCCCCAGCATAAATTCTTGCCTCTGTTCTAATTCCCTGTGGAAGTCGCAGTCTCAGCAAGAGACTCACTTCCTGCCTGCAGGTTATAGCCCCCTTAGAAAGAAAATTCTCTTTAAATGTGTTGGTTCTGACTCTTTCGGTTGACATGTTTTATCCTGCTTCTTTTGTATCTTGGCCATTGCATCTATTTCTCAAAAGTCCAAGTGTTCTAGAAAGTATGACCTGTTGACTAAGACACAGGTCTCAGACCCATCTTGCCACGCAAATTCGAACCAAGAATATTTACTGGTGAGTTTGAATACTTTGCTCCTGACTCCTGCTCTGACTCTGTTGAATTATGCCAGCTATATGAAACTTCATTATGGCTTTCCACACTTCGAACCCCTACCAGACACTTAGAATTCTCTGCTTCCTTCAACACTATAGAAAAATGTAGCTAGATACAGGACTCAGGCTTACAGAATGAATATTTTCAGGTTATAGAATCTGAGTTTTCTTCCTTTTGGAACACAATCCTACTGCATTTCTAGCATGGGACTCTATTTTTTTTCCTTCACTCCTGCTAGAATAATATTTTTAAAGCTTCCCAAAATACAGGGTTTTGTCAAACTTTTGCCATTTTCTTCTCACACTTGCCTGCTGGTTTTACTACAACACTGCAGAAAATATAAATGTTTATTACTAAAGATAGTTTAGATTGTGCATTCCCTCTGGCTTTACACTCAATAATCCAGCTGCTATCAGTCCATTTATACTTTTATAAAGAAATATCTGAGGGGGAGTGATGAAGGAAAGAGTGAAGTTTATTTGGTTTGTGATTCTCTGTGTCATCAACCTTGCTGGGTTTCTGTTGAGGCCTCAGGAAGCTTCCACTCATGGCAGAAGGGGAGCAGGCATGTCACACAGCGAGAAGGGGAGCAGGCATGTCACACAGCGAGAAGGGGAGCAGGAGAGGCAGGAGGAGGTGCCAGGCTCTTTTAAATAACCTGCTCACATGAAGTAGCAGAGTGAGGACCCACTCACTACCAAGAGGTAGGACCAAGTCACTCATGAGGATCCACCCCATGGCCCAAACACCTCCCACCAAGCTCCACGGCCAACACTGGAAGTCACATTTTACCATGAAGTTTGGAAGAGACAAACTCCCAGTCTCTATCACCCATCAATGATGTGAAGAGCAGTTTATTATCACTTCTGTTATTTCTAACATATTTCTGTCAAGGAAGGAAAATGGAAAGTTTAACATAACCTGGAGACACCAGGCTACTGTCTTCTTTAATTGGGAGACAATCTTTATTAATTAAGGAATCCATTGGTTCTAAATGTGCATAAATAACATTTTAAGTTCCCTTATTTCAGATGACTTCACTCATTCTTTCTCCACTAAGGCAGCTGGAAATTGCACTGGAGGAATGTTTCTGTCTGCCGCACTCTAATAGTCCTCCATGGTAGCAACTACGAATACATAGCTATGCTGTAGCACTGTTTCCAGTGGTATGTGTGTATCCTTACTGAATTCTCACAAACTTCATGAATGCACACATCTTCAGCCTCATTTTCAGGTAAGGAGGCTGGGCTGCGACGGCTGGTGATTGGCTCACAATTATTCCTCTGTGGGTGGTAAGACTGCAATTCTGGTTCCATGCACTTGGCTTACAACACTCCATTCTCTGAATGAGACTGAAATAGCACACACTCTGGCAAAGTTGTGCCACAGACAGAGAGCAACATTTGCCTTCCTGTGTAACTTTACCTACTTGGCCATAAGCATCAAGGAATGTGATCTGCAAGTCTTCCTGAATTGTGCCATCTGCAAATGTCAGGAAATAATCACAATAGCCTACTTGAACAAATATGTGTTTATTTTACATATCCAAAACAGACAATTAGTTCTATCCAATAGTGGGAAATCTGGAAAGGTACATAAGGACTTGTGCTTATCTGAGAATTTAGTGATTTTGGGGGATTTTCAAGCATTAGTAGACAAAACTCTCTAATTGTAAACAAGCTTATTTTTAAATACTGGTTAAAAATCATAATGTTGCTGAACTGAATATTTTCCTGGGAATAGTAAAGGATATTTTCTTCACTTACAAAACTACCATATTTTCTACCAAAAAGTTGACTCTCTGTACATGTATGCATATAGTACATTGCTTAGTGAAAATACTTTTTTTTACTAGTCCCAAAAGAAATGTGTCTATACAAATTTCAAAACTTATGGACTCTTATTTTACATCCTCAATTTCCTTGGATAAAGTAAAGAAACTTCTACTGAAAAATCATAACTTGTATTCTTCATGTGGAATATTCTAATACAGAAATTCCAAGCTATTGCTTAATCATCAGTGATAACTATGTAACAATATCACCTCTAATAAATACACTAAATAATAAAAAAGAAGAAAGAAAATGGAAGAACAGAAAGAATGAAGGAAGAAAGGAGGGAGGGAGGGGAGAATAGAAAAAAAGGAAGAAAAGGGAGAGAAGGAAGAAGAGAAAAAGAAAGAAAGAGGAAGAAAGGCAAATGAGAAGTAATAATTGAAATTATTTTTCAAATTGGCTCCAAGGAAAAGACGATTTATGAGGAAATAACCCAACAGAAAATAACAAAACCACGTTGTCCTGTGCAGTGCCAATTAGCCCAATATCCCAAGCTGTATTATAAACTGCACTTTACATCTATTGGTGCAGAACTGTACAGTAAAAATTGCTGCCTGAATTTGAAATATAGCCCCACTTAAATAAAACTCTTAAAACATCCATTATTTCAACTATGAGTGAATACGTAACTTTGCAATGGTTTGCCAAAATACCGTATGGAACAAAAGCTGTATAAGCAATGTGACGGGTGTCTTCATAAGAAGACAGCCATCTGTGTGACTGGTGTCTTCATAAGAAGACAGCCATAGGAAGACAGACAGTTGGAACAAGTGACACTGAGACAGGAACTGACTTCATACAGCTGACTTTATACCGCTCAAGCAATGTGAAAATACTAGTCAAAACACGTATTTCATGGAGCAGTCTTGCTAATGGAGCTTTCCTTGTAGAGAAATTGCTCTATTTGTCTGCATCATCAGCTGTTATGGGTTGAATCGTGTCCCTCAATGAATGACGTCTTGAAGCCCTAGTTCCCAGTACCTCAGATGTGACCTTATTTGGAAATAGTACATTGCATATGCCCAATTATTTTATTTAAATTGAGGTCATGTTGGAGCACAGTGGGCCTCAATCTATGTGACTGGTGTCTTCATAAGAAGACAGCCATAGGAAGACAGACAGTTGGAACGCCAAGTGACACTGAGACAGAGACTGACTTTATACAGCTACAAGTCAAGAAACTTCAAGGAATGGGAGAGAAACACCAGAAGCCTGAGAGTCATGGAAGGATCCCATAACCAGCTTCAGAGGAAACATTTGTCTGCCTATCCCTGATATTGGACTTGTGCCTCCTGAACTGTGGGAACATAAAGTTATGTTGTTTCAAGCCACTCAGTGCATGATACTCTATTACTGAGTCTTAAGAAGTGGATATGCAATCCACATGAAGAAGAAGGAGGAGAGGGATGAGCCCTGGTTACATTTAATTCTTGGGAATAGATTAGGCTTGCCTGCTGTTAGTATATTAATCACTCTTGGAGACATTACTGCCTAAATTGAAACTGCCTCAACTTGATTTTGTAATATATCTATCTAACAAAGAGAGAAGGCTGTACCAAAATATGCTCCTTGCATACTCTTTCTCATAAAGTGGCCACATTTACTCCTGACTCCACTCCATCTGCCTGGGATAAGGGCATCATGCGGAATTCCATCTGTTTTGCATGTGCCCATGGAACAGTTTACCAAGGAGAACACATCCTGCGAGCATCCCTTTCTTTCTTTGACAGAGGAACGCCCATTTCCTTCTCCATTGTGAGATGTAAGTGGTTCCTTCCATATTTCCCCCTGTTCTCCCACTCTTGTTTAACCTTGGTCAATATTACCACTACTTTGATGAGATCCTGCTCTCTTAAGAGGTAGATTTTTCCTGTGTTTCTCTACCTTGTGTGTTGGGATATGAGAACATTCATATTCAGTCAGCAATGGATCTCCTAATAGAACTCTGTCCCAGAAAGATGGATCCATGTTGAAGGGAACTTAGAGAGAATAGCAACCTGGTGAAAGATCCTAGGATGTTGATTTATGAGAGAATGATAAAGCCATCCAATCACTCCAAGAAAGCTATCCTTTTAAGACAGTAGACAACAATAAGTGAATACAAATATGCTTTCATTGTTGTAGGATGGGAACTCTCTTAGATCAATTTCCTCAGAAGTGGACCCTCCAACAAAAGTTCCCAGGAATTTTATTAAGACATGATCTGGGGACACAATGGTAGAAGAGAAGGAATCATACAAGAAAGCTGAGGCAGCCAGTATCAGGCCCACTCTCAAGACAGTGACCCCCCTGGGTGAGTGGCCCACAGTCTAGGCTGGAGATCCGGTGACTCAGTGCAAGAAATTCAAGGGTGCATGGGAGCTCATATCATCGTGCACCATCTCCACTGGGTCATCAGTTGTTAATTTCCCAGGACTCTTGGTTTCTGTGCTAGTGGAAATTATGACCATAGGCAATAGCAGATCAGGACATCCCAGGCTGGCTGACCAGGAAAGGTGATCAAAAAGAATTGACTGAT